>NW_027114541.1:655139-668157 GCF_000696795.3 Halyomorpha halys | reverse complement strand
AATCTTAATTATATGATATATAATTACAAATTAAAATCGGATTACCTTGATAATATTCTGGATTATCTCTTATTAATTTCTACATTAACTAAACTTGGTTATTAAACTTACGATTTATGATCCAGAATAATTAGCTAATAGCGAAGAAGTAAGCTTCATAAGTTGGCTAAGTAATAATTCAAGCCGGTTGGATAAGTTAGAACACGGTTCCTGCAGTTCAGGTTCTAAACCTCACTCCTTCTGTTTTAGTTGCTAAACTAAGCATTGGTGTATTGAGAATCTTAGTTTACTAAACATATCTGATATTAATTGTTGCAGTCACCCTGTATCTTAAATTTTATTTATATTATAAAACATTTTGTATTTTGTATATTATCTGAATTATTCTCATCTGCAACGACTGAATTATAAAAAGATCGCAGGTTTTAAAGGTAAACTAATAAAAATAGAGTAATAATATTAATCAACTGTATTAATAGTTTTGTATTTCTTCGTTTTAAAATTGACAATTATATTGTATATGCGTTAAAGATTACAAAAAATGTACCAGTTGGTCACAGTCTATTTTGAATGTTTACAAAGCTTGGGCGACTAAAATAGACTGCACACTTTTGAGAGAAATATATTGGAAAGAATATATTTCTTCTGCCTAATAATAATTCAAAAGAATAAGAAAAATGTGGAATTTTACAAGGTCACGAATATTGAAAGGTTTGGGAAGGTTGGGATGCTGATACAGGTAGTGTAGCAAGAATGGACGCTAATGAAATTCCGAGTTAGTAGGCCTGGAAGGACCTTCATCGAACAAGTCTGGAGTCTGGAGGGACAACCTCAGATGGTTTGATAGTACCTGCACAGATAAGACAAACTTACTAAATAAAGCTGATTGGATGGCTGCTGTACAATATAGTGAAGAATAAAGGTTGCTTTTGGATACTCCACACAGGCCCTGATTCAGTGACGTTAAGTACGCGTCATATATATTTTTTTTTGTAATCCATAGAATTTATTAATAAATACAACTGTAGCAGTTCTTATGTGTTTGTCACACTGAATTTCACTGTAAATCATGATAGTAATAGCTCTCGAAAAATATAAAAATGTTGGCATTCAGAACTGTTTGATTATTAATTGAGAATGTCCATTGCAGAAACGTGAGTTTAACCACAGCTGGCTAAAAATTAATAACACCGATAAATCTTCGGTTCTAAGGCTACGCTTCTTTCTGTATTAAAAAAGAATCTGCTATAAATTATGTTTTATTTTATTTTAATGATACACATTAGTAATGTCAGCAATTAAGCAATGAAAGATTATTGACTTGATGACAACTTGAAATGAGAATTGGATAATTAAGAATCAGAAGAAATCATAATTAACTATGATTAAATATTGTAAAAACCATTGAAATATATGAAAAGTACACCTCATTATTTTTTCATTAGTAAATTTGTATGTAATCACTTTTATATACATTTTATAGAATAAAATAAAAAACTATTAGAATGAAGATAATGATTACCGAAAGAAAGGATTTGAGTTCGTGAAGTTATTTGACATAATGAACCTTATTTATTGAGAACAGTAAAAAAAAAATTGATCCTTGTTTTGTATCACTGAATCCAGTACTTCATTCTATTTATCTTGAATATCGTTTAAAAATACCTAACAAATAATTTTATGCGATCAATAATTATTATTTTATTATTACATTCCTTTTAGCTTCAACGAAAACCTGAGATCCTAGGATGGTGGCCTCCCCTCTTTTTGGCTTCACTTCACGGTTTAAGGAGATAGGGTGTGCTATTCTCTTTGATATAGTAAAACAATTTTTACGTATGTTCAAGTATTTCTAATTTATTATTTTTTTCCTGGAATTTGTAGAAAAAAAAGTGTTATTTAATCCGATTTCATTTTTTTTAATTCATTGTATTTCATATATTAACATTTATCTAAAGGTTAGATTAAAGCTATAACTTTTTGATTTAATATTCATCCATTTTTATAATTAGTAAAACATTAATATATGATTGCTTCTAGAAAAATTTATCTAAAACAAGCAACTTTAATATGAATTTTAGTTAAATTGTTTATTTAATTTATTTTTCTTTGTCAATCGTGTTAATTGACATTGTTTTTTTTTTACTGACCATACTTATTTTTACATAATTTATGATTTTTTAAAAATTAATGACTGATTATACAACCTATGAAACTTCATCTTATTACCTAAAAATGATTTTATACCGGCTTTTGATTTGCCATTTTGCTGAATTTCCTTTCGATTGAGTTTCACAATCCGCTTTAGCAAAGCACTTAGCTCTCTATTAATGAGGTAATGGATTCAGCCCGCACAGGTTGCAATATGCGATTTATCCAATTGTTGAATTTAATATATCAAATAAAATTAGTTGTAGCATTGAAATTTATTGATGGAAAATTTAATTGCATACTAAATTTGCCAGTTAGTGGATATTTTGTAATTGAGAATGAAGCTAACCTTGCTGGACGATATATGATTGAAAAATCAACAAAATGTTAAAAGAGAAATTTATTTTTTTACTACTACTTTTTATTTATTGATAATAAATAACAATAGCACAGTAGTGGGCAATAGGTAATAGTGATGAATGATCTCACACATACTAAAATAAAATTAAATAAATGAATAAAAAAATACAAAAAAAAAACTCTTAAATAAAAGAGAAATAAATCCTGAAATTACAAAAAATGCTTCTGATTGTTATAAGAACTCTAAGATGATATGACGGTAATATTTCAAGCGAAACACTTATCTTTATTGCCTCGTTATGAAGATAGCACAATGAATAAACTTCTTCCTGTTAATGCTAGATATACACTGTTTATCCATCTATTCTTCTACCTTTTACTTTTATCAAAAGTACTGTTACTTCTGTCAAAAACTCTGCCTTTCGAGAATCTTTTTTTGAAATCCTCTTGGATTTTTATCTTCTACGCAATAAATAACGTTAAATACGACAACTTATTTATTTCTTTGGGGTAATATTTATTTTTCTGATTATTTAAGCTTGAGGAGTTATGGCTGAAAAAAAATAAATAGCTATTGACAAAATAAACAGATAAAATAATTTTTATGGAGTGCACATCAACAAAATAACAAAAGCAGAAATTTTTAATTGCTATGCACTGCATTATATTGTTCTGGCACTAGACACCATATTCCAGTAATATAACGTTTCCTTTAAAAATTTAAGATGACATATACCTCCATACATATCCTATTTACCAAATTTAGTACAATTTATACCTTTAAATTTCACTAAGTCTCATATTTAAACTACTGGTATTATATTAGAGTTTTATGTATTTTAACTTTTAAAATGAGTTTTTAGGAGGAACTAAAATCTTACGGTGGCCATTTTGAGAATTCGAATTTTTATATTCTACCGTATTAATTATGTTAAATATAATATTTTACTGTTGAAATGAATTTTCTTACTCACCGAAGCTAAAAACAGTTATGATATATAAGTACTGTTGGTTGTATCCTATGAATAGCAGTAGGATAAACATTTATTTATAAAGTAGGTAATGTTTCTGAACTAACGATTATAACAGAATATGATGTGGTCAGCATTCTTGCTTAACTGTATGCATTTTCCCCTCTACCCGAAACCCAATGAAGGATCTGATATTCACTTTATAAAATTGTTTCTTAGAACCTCAGGGCTTATTAGAAGTTAATGTAGGAGCTCGGTAAGCAATTGGTTAAAAAAAAGTTTTCGATATCTCACTTGCTGTGCTTTTAAGTTTAAGTACCCTTGACTTAAGGTTTGTCTGTTTCTCTCTAAGAGTTGTCATAAAAAGTAATTTCTTGTAGGAAAATGGTCGGGGTGACGTAGGATACAAAATAGCAGAAAAACTACAAGTAACCATTTCGTTTCGCCCAACTTTACAGGGTTCCATCAGAGTTAAATGAAAAAAAGATACCAAAATTGTAAAATATGATTAGACTAAGAGGATTTACATATGATGTTGTAAAATTTAAAAAGAGGATGTAGTAAACTAAAAATACATTTATGAATAGAATACTAACTCATAACTAGTATAGTAAATAAGTGATAAAATTGCAAACTAGTGAAATTATAGCAAAAATTGTTAAATTAAAAGAAAGATAGAATGAGGAAGTAGATAAAGTGTGAGTATGGTGAAAAATCAAGCGGATAGATAAAGGAAGATAAACGGATAAACAAAGGAATAATTTAAAATACAATGATAATAATAAAGATCCTCATCAGAATCTTGGAAGATATAAAGTTAAGACTTCGACGAAAAAGAAACTGGAAAGAATAGATGGTAGAATGTGTAGCTTAGAGGGAATTAAAAGCTCAACGAAAATTTTAACGTAGCTAGAACAATAAGTATAAATGTAACATAATATATAATATAATATAAACTCTAGAACAAATATTATAAAAATGTATGTACAGTCTAGAGATTAAAATATGAAAACAAACATGAAACATATAAGTAATAAAACCTAATTTCATTAAGCGTTATTCGTAGCATATTCCTCATCTTCTATAAGTGATTATAAGTTTTTGTTTAGTGATCATACTATTTTACTACTGTAACCATTTTTTTATCAAGCATATTTTAGGCACATTTTGATTATACATATTATTGTCATTTGATAAATTATGTAGCAATTTAATCATCTCTTACTGAGGAATCTATATACAATTAAATGAAGAGAAGAAAATTAAAAAGATAAGTTGTTAATTAAAGGAAATTTAATTATTTGCACTTTTGTTTTTAATTCTTTTATCAAATAAATTAGAATATTATGGCCTGTGTATTTCCTTCCTATTAAGTGAAGTAAGATCGTTAAAAAATATTCGATATTTTTATTGTATTACTTCCATATTGTTTATTAAATGTTTTAACTTTTAAATGTTACAATGTTAAACTCAAAATGTATATTTTATTCAACATTTAATTATTAATAACGTCTTTTTACCTTCTAAAGCTTTGTCATTTCATCCTTAATTTGACTCATTTTCTTACTAATTATATGCTGTTTTTAAAGCTCTAATTACAAGGCATGAGTTTATAAGTGTTAATTTGGCTCGCTTGTTAAGATGGGCACAGAATACTTTATAAAACACTGTAGGAAACATTTTTCTTTTAGAGAAGACTGTTACTTGTATAGATTTACATGTTTGCCATAGAGAAAACTAGATTTATATTTATTATCTTACTCATACAAGAGCGTATCCAAGATCAAAACTATGGGAGGTCAAGCCATAGTCAATCTAGTTGTGACATTTCAGAACGGAAAATGTGAATGAAACCAAAATTTTAAGAAAATATAATTGTCACAGTGCTTTATTAATCATTACAATTAATATTTGTTGAATATATATATTCAATATATATATTACGGTAGTATTGATCCATTTTCTGGCTCTCAGGAGTGATGTGGATTTTGAATGGCATTGTTAATTACTCTCAAATTGGATTTTAAATATTTCAATGTAGATCATATTGTTTATACGAATTGCTTATATTGAATGAATTAAAAAGAAGAAGGAAACATATTTTAAGATTTCTTACAGAAATAAAGTTGTGATGATAAGAAGAATAAATCCCTTTTCTTGGAATCGGAATTCTCGTTCACTTGGATTCTTGCCAAAATTAATTAAACTTTAAGCTATACTCATCAATATTAAAATATATCTTTTGCAGTTTAACTAGAACATTCTTCTTGGAACCAGAGGTGGTAAACAATTGACTAGATTGCCATGGATGTAAGTTTTCATTATTAATGGTCCATTAATAAATAAAATTATCTGGTGAGTGTACTCACTCATCATTAACAAACTTGTGATGCTTTATTTGAGGTTAAAAATAAAGACAATCCTCCTGATCACTGAAAACGTTAAGATAACAGAAATTCTACAATGAAAAACTATATTTATGTCGAGTTGGCCAGGGTTCGACCAAACATATTAGACAGCAAGGCTATATATACCTTAAGATGTTAAGGTATTGAATTCCCATAAGATCACGCTATGCCTCGTCTAAAACTATCCATTGAAGTATAGCAAGCTTAGTGTAACTGAGCTCAGTTCAGAAAAAAACAGAAGCACTTTTTTTAGAAAAACAAGGAGGTGATTTTTTCAAGATCACGCTCCACAACCAGATCTTTCCCCAATCATGGGTTCCCTCTTTATGAGGCTGGTTAGACCCAAGGAGGGCTCCAGAACCCAGGTTTACTCACGCCCACAGTGTTCAGAAAGTAATTATCTGCCATGGGCGGATTCGAACTCGTGTGTTGCAGTTAGTAGCATACCAGCTCACTCCCTGAAAACAAATGGAGGGATTAATACATCAAAGTAGGCTCACAATTGCTGTCCAACTAACTAGTTCTGAGCTTCCTTTGTACCAACTAATCTAGTTGGCAGAGAGCACGGGAACAGAGTTTCAACATTTAATCCATCAGGAATTGGATTAAATATCAGAGACCAGGAATTATACGCTATTAGTTTTGAATATAAAATAAAATGAATCAAAGGATAAGAGAAAATCTTCCATAAATTAGAAAAGGAACAAGCTTATACCAAAAATAAATTTCTACATTGCTCATCGCGTTAGAATGTCATGTTATGGAAAAGAACCGTTGACAGCTCTAAACGTTCTGTGTTTACTAACAGAGAAACAAAATATTCATTTTTTGTAGGTTTAAAGCCTTAACCTTTTTACATTTAAATACTGTGGCACAGATCATAATTAATTGAAAAGATATTTCTAGAGAAAATATCTAATTAGCTTGAACAAAAAAATCGCACAAACAGAGATGATAGGATTATTAACTGAAGACTGTAAAATGAGCAAGTGGGAACAGGCTACATAGTCTTCAATCAGGGAGGCTGGGAGGAAATGATTAAAAGTATCTCTGCAATCAGGAAGTTAGTTGAACAAATATATGCAAATGAAAAAATCTTCCCAATTTTTAATTAACTACTTAGCTTGAAACCAAAACTAAAACTCTGACAAAAAAATATTTGTTTTTGCTTTGAAACGGAGGTGTTCTAAAGTTAATACCATCGACAGAAGTCCCCTGATAGACTATTCCAAAGCTAGTAGGGTTATCAAAAAGTATGGTGCAGTCGATATGCATATGTCAAGTACAAAATAAAGTTTTTTTTTTTTGTATTGTTTGCTGGATGTGCAAGAAGAAAGTGAATATTGAAGCAAATTAGCGAATTAATAAACAATGTTCTAAAAATATCACGTAGTTTTATTATGCTCAGATAGGATAACATAATTTATACCTACAGAAATATGTAGCTTACAACTCAAAGAAAATATATATATATTTTTTTTAAATTATTTATTTATTGTTATTTACAACTGTATATACATATATACAACAAGTAAATTTGCTATAGGTTACATATTGACATGATACAAAAATGTGGAGAATCACTGATAGAATCCAATAACATTTCTAGAGGAAAAGATCTCGAGATAAGATTATTAGGTAATGAAGGAGAAGCCAGGTTAGAAACAAGTGGATTTGGGTGGATGAGAAATTTATCATGGAAGGAATGGTATCTGGTTCTGGCCAAATCAACAACATATGGAACATTGAGGTCCTGATGGATGACTTGCTTTGTGACAAAGGAAGGAGTATTAAGGATTTTACAAAGGATTTTGGACTGTTAGGATTGGATTCGGGAGGTATTTGATGGTTTAGTGGAGCCCCAAAGCTCAACTCCGTATGCCCTGATAGGCCTTATAATAGTCATGTAGATCAGTCTTTTTAATAGATTGGCAATTTAGACCGTTTGTCTAGTAAAAATGTTGTAATAGTCTGAATCGACGAGCAGTTTCTTGTCTTTTTAGTCTTGTATGGGGATTCTATGTCAGTCGTTTGTCGAGATGTAGTCTTAAGTAACGGATCTGTTCGACAGGAATAAGTGGGGTATTATAAAGGATACTGTAGGGCAAGAGGTCATGGGTTTACGACGAAGGGTAAATGTGATTTGGTGGGATTTATTGGAATTAATTTTAATCCTCCAGTTTTGGCACCATTCCTCAAGGGTGGTGATGTGGGATTGGTGAGTTTGGGATACAATGTAAGGATCATTGTTCACTAACAATAGACATGTGTCATCGGCATACGTGGTGAGGATAGTGTTAGGATGGGTTGGGATGTGAGCTGTGAAAACTGTATAAAGGATAGGACAAAGGATACTACCCTGAGGTACACCAGCAGACTGACGGACAAAGAAAATATAAAATTTTGTATATTGAATCTATGTTAGCCAGAATATTTAATTTGGACTGAATTGTTAAAAAAAATCATTGGAAAAGAATTCAAGGAGATTTTCATTAATTATTGTTGGTATAAAAAAAAAAATGGTTGAAGCTCTAATTGTGTTATATTAACACACCACCTAAATAACTAATAATTATTTAAATTATCAGTATTAATTAATTTTGTAAACAGTATAATTGTCGTGTGTATAAGATAAGTGACGAGATAACTAAATGAACAGTAAGTTGTCTATTCAAAGTGAGATCCTTCAAGAGATGGATGAATAGATTTTATCTAAAAAAGATGAATCGTGTGTTCGAGGTGAATATTATGCTACTATTTTCTGAGTTATAGATATGAACAAAGAAGGAAATAAATTGAAAAGGTTAACTGTGTGTAAACTAAACGTTCTATGAAAATCGCATAAACTTTATTGCTCGTTCAATTTATCTCTTTACTTAAAAGTTTTATCAGACCATAGTACTCAGTGAAACATTACCTTAATATTCTTCCTAGATTCAGTAAATCAAAATCTACTGATAATCAATCCCAAGAAAAAGTAAATTAGGTAAGCATAAGTGAAATCTTGAATAAACCAGTGATTTAGTAGCTAATCTGTTTAGTAATTCTTTCAAGTGCTATGCAAATGAACTGTGCAAGAGATCAATTAATTGAGTTTAACTTTTAATGTTACTTAAACTCACAATGTATTTACATAAAACTCTGAAGGACCAAGTAATCGAAAGGTCTAAAATTAACTTTATTCTTTCTTTATGAAGTACTTCAGAACGAAGTAACTTCTTTTAACTTCTGAAAGAGTATCTTTATTTCAAAATTAACAAAAAAGAAACGTTAATAAAATAATCAAACTAACTTAAACACTAAATGTTAAAGTATTTACTTATTTTGAGTTTTTCCTTTTTTTAGTACCCTTAAATTTTTATAACTTATAATCTCCACTTATTTTGATCCGTCCCTCTAATGTATTGATATGTAAAAACCGTAAAATCTAATTCTATTTGAAGTAAGTGATCATTATATAATGATAATAAAAATATTAGCTATCAATCGTTATACAACGATCATATAAAATATTTATTATACGTTGTGTCAGCAAATATTTTTCTCAACTTGGATTTTATCTGTTCGCCTGTTTTCTGACTGGATCGTCTTGTACTAAAATATAAATTAACCAAAAATTAAAACACAGCGTGTCTAATTTGTATTCTGTCGGGCGAGATATATTTTTTTGCAATCCTTCTGATGAGTTGGGCTATGAGAACAGAAGATGAAAAAAGGCGAGCAGGACTGAAATTAAAACTTTTCTTAACTATGGAGATTGAAATGGAAAATGTTTAAGTAATGAACATTTATAATAATATTTATCTATTAAGATGCCGTTTTGGCTGATACACGAAGGAAGCGTAGTGAAGTTTTTCAGGCAAAGAGTAAGTAAAAAAAATAACTTTTGTTAGTTAAAAATTTTTTTTATTATAGAATTCAAATAAAGATTGTTGTGGGAGAATAATAAAATAATCAAATCAATAAAAGAGTTGATTCAAAGTATTGAGGAATTTTCTTGTATTCATCTGCAAATGCTTGATTTCCATTGCCTTGAATCTTTCTTGGAACAAATATAAATAAATACAGAATAATTTTCAACAGCAAAATCTTCAGTCCATGTTCCTCACCTTACTTTTCAAAAATTATCTACGTTAATTTAATGTTTTTAAAATTTTTTTTTATGTTTTGTTTAATGATTAAAACGTCTGGCCAGACGATTTTATCATAAAATTTGCCGTAACTTTCCAGATGCGTACGCGCCTTTATTATGTAATTTTGCAATACTTGGTTATTTCAACCTAGAGTACCTCAAAATATGTATTTTCATCGAAAATATCTCGGACTATATATTCCGTACACAGGTAAATGAAATTAAAAAAAAAAATCCACAAAATCAAAAATATCACTGGAATTTTAGGGTTTAAACATCTGGAACAAATTAGGTTCCGTGTCTATCTGTAGTCAATTTTCTGTTCGTTCATAATCGATAGAACCTTCTTTCAACTTGTGCATTCCACTTATAATATCTATCAAAGGGAGATTATATTAAATATGAAACTATTCATTTCCAGTTCAAACAAATTAAATATCCAAAGTAGTTTGGGATCGTCTTTGATTAAGCTTGTGTGGCGAAATAGAATTTTCTCTCCTAGAGAAATCTTTTTTAAAATCCTTTTATTTCTCATGACTTATTGTAACTTTAATATATCATTAAAAATGGTGAAGTATTTTTGAAGTATGCTAAATCCTAAAAAATGAGACGCTATCGATGGCGCTGTTGCCTGTTTAATTTTCTTCTTCTTTTTTTTTTTTTTGTTTTATTTTGTTGAAAAATCATAAATGTCACAATAGCTATTCAGTTAATAAAGGTGATGAAGTAAAATTTTGAAATTTTATTAAATATAATGACTCTATTAAGTAAAGATTTCATTTGGTTTATTAGGTTAAGTGAGCCTGAAGTTTGAATATCCTGGCTAATGCCTTTTCGGACTTGCAACTTGAACAAATGACATTCATTGACCTACTTGAAGCATTTTATATCGCCAGTTCCCTCAAATCCACGGTTGGGTTTCTCTTGCCTAACGGTCCAGTCTGGTTTTCCCTGGCAGTTGGTTGGCGCTTAGTTCCAATTTCGCTATCATAATATATTTCGATTGATCCAATTAATATTTACTCGAAAATTTAAATACCTTCAAATTATAATTGAAAGGATTTATTTAAATAAATAATTATTTTTTGTGGACAGGTTCGCCATTTTTCTTTTTCACAGTAATCCTCCGATTAAATTATTTGGCAAATTCTGTGCTAACGTTTATTCATCGAAGAATAATAAAAGGAAAAAACAGACATTTTTCTAATAAATTATGTGATAACGGATATGATAGTAAAGTTAAAAAACGAGCATAATCTCTGATCTCACATGTGTAGAGTGCAAAGAATGGATCTTTCCAAAATACATTTTTTTCTGAACATTTAAGATACTTTTTTTCCCTGTTATGAAATTAAAATACTAACTTTTAATAAATTTGATATTTTCTAAATTTATATTATAAGTTAGATAAGATAAAGGTTTTCAAATTTAACTATAGCAAAATAAAATAATGAAGGATAAATATAAACAAGTAAACAATATTATTTCCCTTTTAATACCTTTCAATCATACCTCTCCATTATTGTACATTTTAATACGATATTATTTCCGCAGTCTTCAAGTATCATATGTATGTATACTTGTTTCGATCTTGAAAACTTTTCTTAAGTCTCAATAATTTCCTTTTATTCAATGATAAAACTGATTCTCGTATATTATTTTTACTTTTTATTGAGATTCTAGATTCATGTTATTTTCTGATGTATTACTTTATGTGGAATCCTGAAATAAAAAATTTCAATAAAAATCTGGAAAATGTAAAACGCAATTTGAACATAGTATTGGCATTATGTACCCCAAAAATAATATTTAAAAGGTTTTATGACATTTCAAGTTAATCCTTTTAGACATCATAGGTTGTAATTAAAACAATACACTGTGACTAGTTTACCCATGCGAAAGAATTACATTGCTCCACTGAGTAATATCATCCGGGTTTTATAGTTAGGATTCAGCTATCCGTAATCTTATATCAACCCTGAATTGTATCTAATGAGACCTCATAGCGGGGGTGTACATGAAAGGATTTTAAGACAGGCTAAGAATTTTTTAGAGGAACCCACTGGTATGATTAATTTGAGACATGGAAATTGGAAATTGGTTGAGCCGAGAAAAACGTCACATATTCGAACACATTTATTAATTGTTTTGAATATCATTGTATTTTTAGCAATAAAACCTATGAATTAGCATAGTATTTAGCTCAAAATATCGTTATTTAAGATATTACGAACAGACTTACCACAATTAATACGATTATTTTCAGAATCTTGAGCTCGACTAGTTTCAAAATACTCACGGTATCTAGCTGAATAACTAAAAATAGTCTTGAGCCACTCACTCAATCCTTACATATTTACAAACAGGAATAGGGAAGAATGAATTGTGTGAAAAGTTTCCCTTGGCTACTATGGCGCTGTAGAAGCTAACCTCTGAATAAGGTTCGAATAATAAATCATCCCGTAAATCGGTATTGATTTTCTCTTTGAAGTCTTTAAAACCAAAATTTTACCGTCTCTGTCCATCAAATTACTACCGCCAGAGATTTCTAGACCTCACACTTTTTCTAATAAGTTTTGTGTTTCAGTAAGAATTTAAGAATAAAAATTGATATTCTTCACTTCTCCATGAAATTTCGTTTCTTTTTTATCCCCCATTAGTCAAAATACATTGTGCACACGAATCGGAAAATGGATCGATCCCACCGTATTATATATGTACCATAAGAAGGTAAGCTGCAAGAATATATGAAGTACGGGAGTAGCATAGCCTTTATAAAATGTTATTACTTTATTTCTAAAAGCATTTTTTCTCCTCTTTACCTCGGAGGTAAAGTGATCCATTTTTGGTCCTTTTTCAAATTCAGCATTTTAAATTATTTTATCTTTACCCAGAGATGGAGATTACCATTTCCTAAACCAATTGTGAGAGGGTATAGTTTATTATAATTTGATACCCATGCTTTATAATGTAATATGGTGTGTATATTATATATA
>NW_027114541.1:654349-655089 GCF_000696795.3 Halyomorpha halys | reverse complement strand
TATATATATAGCTTAATATGATATTATTATGAGAAGTATTATAAAGTATACTTTATTTGGAGAGAAAATTTGTTCGAGCTGCTCTCTGTAAATTTGTATTTCCTCCGTGTTTTTGCTTTATCCTGAGATAACTATGTCCTAGACTAATTGTGAGGGGAATAAATGCTTTAAAAAATTCAAAGGTTCATTAACTATGAATTAATCAAATTAAAGATGAAAACTTCTAAATTAGGTTTCTGCTTGTGCTCAGCTAAACTATGTTTTAATAACCCTACACAACAATTAAAATTTAATTATTTAACTACCTAGTATTCTACATAGCAAATGGCTTCCAGACCTGGCAGCTCTGACAATTATATTAGAATTAAATAAGCTGAAATTAAGTAAGTGGTATGTTTGAAATAATTCAACATAATTAATGGTGCTTCAAACTTTAATAAGTGAACCTGCACTGCGTAACATATAGTTTGTATTAATGGTTCCACTGGTTTCCTTAATATTTTATTTATTTCAAGACTCTTTCTGGTCATGTTGTTCCTAATTTCACGATAGTAATGTAGATACATGTTTTTGGATAATAATAATATATATTGCGAATACATTGGTTTTTTTTAAAGCAGTATTCTCAATTAAAACCAATATATTCATACTATTTTCGACATGCTACCTAATATATCCATACTATTTTCGACATGCTACCTAATATATCCATACTATTTTCGACATGCTACCTAATATAT
>NW_027114541.1:633536-654299 GCF_000696795.3 Halyomorpha halys | reverse complement strand
CATACTATTTTCGACATGCTACCTAATATATCCATACTATTTTCGACATGCTACCTAATATATCCATACTATTTTCGACATGCTACCTAATATATCCATAAAACAAAACGTACACTGCACGGTAAGTTACATTTTTCATTACATACATACATTGAGTTACAATTTTCGTTATCCTCATTACGATTCTTTACGTCTCAGAGACCAAATTAAAGTGTAAAAAAAAAATAACTAATAACTTTTAAAGCCGCCTTTTTAATCTTCGTTCCTTTAAAATACCTCTGGGGCCAAAATTATTTCGAGTTAAAAAGAGATCTTCCATTCTATAGGCTCCATTCGCTAAAATTGCCATGGCAATAGCTTTAGAGCCTTTAAGTCCGTTTGGAACGGAAAGTGAAATCAATAGACCATTAAAAATAAAAAAGAAGAAGATGAAGGAACAAAAATATAAAATAAATTATTTATTCTAATTTTAGAAAAACGTTTTTATTTAATAAAAAAAAATGATTTTATTCTTATTATGTATTTTAAACTATTATTTAAGTATAAGGTAAACTCTTGTTTTTTCTATTTATTAATGATATAATGTTTGAAATAGGGGAAGAAATCACGATAGGAAGAAGTACTATTAATTCATTGCTCAGCAATCGCAGATGGTATTATAGTGTACACAGACTCACTCCTAAACTTAATTAATATAACTTACTTCGAAGAGTAATTAGGTAAATGGAAGTCAGCGCTGAATGTTCCAAAATGAAAAATAAAGCGAAAAGGAAGAAGGCTTATGATAACATATAAATGGTGGTATACAGTGGTGGAGATACAGATAGCTAGTTACATTAACATTTTATGGAAAAAACTCAAACCTCAAATTGGATACAAATCCAATTGTAGTATTGTTTTCGGTAACAAGCATGGATCCAATTTCGGCCAAGTATAGGGCATTCAATAGGTTCTGGGGTTCATTATGTGTAGAGCTGCTCGATTCTTGGGCTAAAAATTATTTCCAACAAGTGGAATGCATTCATTGGTTGTTCTTTAGTGAATTTTTTTGTCTGTCCAAAAGCACTCAAAATCAGAGATATTTTTGTGTTTTCATTCGTATTTTCCACAATGTTGATATGATTAAGTTCCTCAGGAACATTTAGTGATATTTTATTTTATACGTTTTTAAATATTTTATTGTTTACATTTTTTTTTTTTTACTTATTTTTCTTATAAGTATATATTTTAATAAAAAATGTCCATTCCAGTTTGTATGTGCTTATATATTTTTTTAAATGCAAACGAAAGTTTTTATTTAATTTAAAAAATATATAGATAAAAATTGAATAATATGAAGGTAGGGAATTAAAATAAATATTAAATGTAAATGTAATTTTGTTTCTTTTTTAAAACCTTTTAATAAACTAAAATGCCTACGGTATTTTGTTTCCATTTTTTGTAATAAATATTCCTATGTTTTTATATCATATTATTACTTCTTATATATGGTTGTGGTTTACGGGGGTGTCGAAGCAAAATTAAAACGTTTAAATAATTGCTTTGTACGATTCATTTTTGGGGTCCCCAGGGACGCCTCTATGACCCGATTTTATGATGAGTTGAATTGGCTTTACCCCTCCTTCCGTCGTAAATATTTCCTTGCTTCCTTTCTCTATCAAGTTATCCAACCCCGTCGTCCATCGTACATCTCAGATATCCTTCAATTTAAGTCCACAGTGCATTCCCGCAATACCCGCTCACGATCCTCAGACTTAACTATCCATCGAACCGCAGCCTTTGGTTGATCTTTCCTCTTCCGTTCCTCTTCCCTATGAAATTCTGTTCCCTCCTTTATTCGTAGTTCTAACACCCTTCCAATCTTCAAATCCCGTATCATCGACTACCTTCTCTGCACCCAATGCCGGAAGAATAACAATTGAAAGGTTCAAAAAAGCTTTATATATTTTATATCTTAGATCTTCTTTTATAATTGTAAATATGTACACTAGCAGAAATTATATCTGTTCATTTATTACTTTTTAGTTTAATTGCATTTGATTTTTTCCTTTTATTTACTATCAGAAGTCATCTTATGTTTTATGATACGACAAGTGGTTTATTTTATATATTCTGTTAACTATTTTATATATTCTTTTAACTTATTTAATTGTATATTTTCAAATTCACTGTATCATTTTATTGTATGACAACTTGTAATTTCATCTCTATTTTGTAATTTACTCTAAGGCTCTAAAGCCTAATTTTGATGCCTGTAAATTATTCTAAAGGGATCAATCCCAGAATAAATAAAGATTATTATTATATGAAAAAAAATTCACATCGCCACTCATAATTATATGTTATATTTCGAAACATTTGGGTACTTACCATTCTTTTTACTTTTTATTTATCTTTAAATTATATGATTAGCGATTTAAAATAAGGTAATTGTTGCTTACCTAATATTTGCCATTATAAGGAAGAAAAAAGCAAATATAATTAACAGGTTTAACAAATGGATAAAATTAGTCAATTATTTAGTCTGTACATCCAATCAAGGGGGGCGTTGTGGCTCAGTGGATAAGACGCTGTGTTAAATAGTCCAAGAACCAGAGTTCGAATCCGCCTGATGGCATACAATTATTTATTATGTTGCTGTAGCTGTGATTCAGCCCTGTGGGTTAGAGAGCCCTTCGAAGTCTAAGTAGCCTCATAAAGTATTTACCCCTTAATTGGGGAAACATATAGCAGTTTGAGCATATGCACAAATCACCTCCTTTCACAACCATTGTTCAATAAACAGTAGTTCCTCAAGAAGTACAGAACCCTGACCCTTCATAGGTTGTAGTGGTACAAATTTCCATTTTTTCATTTACATCCAGGGATTTCGGATTTTTTTATTTGTGGATAGAAAGGAAAATTAACAATGTATACTGTTAGTTCTACATTGTCACAACAATATTATTAATAAAGCTTAAGAACTAAAAAAAAAAAAGAATCAATGATGACTGTACTATGTACTGAATACCATTTAAGGTATAAAAAATCAGTTTAATGTTAAATAAATGATGGAAACCCTGAGGCATTGATTCAGACAGTAAATAAGACTAAATACGAGCTTTTTAATTTAAATTGTCAACCAGGGTTGAGGAAAATAAGAGATAGAAGGGCTGTACGCTATATTATATTATAGTTCGGAGGATAATACTTTATTCAGTATGGTTTCAGAAAGGAGAAAATATTTAAGTGAAAAGATTTTTTGTGGGGGGGGGGAAAAGCAATATAAATATTTAATGTTGGAATAAGTTATTTTCCTACTTTAAATTTGCTTTAAATTATTGACAATTTTTAATAACAAAGTTGAATTATGATAAATAAATTAAATAGCTTGATTACGGTAAATGAAAATTTCCTAGGCAAACCAGCAGACTATATAAAACCATGGGATTATTGTGTATTTGTATATAATATAAAACCATGGGATTATTGTGTATTTGTATATAATATAATATGGAATTTATGAATACAGGAAATTATTCTATTCTACTATTATTTAAGTTTAATTTAAAAAATGACATAATTAATAGCCCTGAGAGATTAGCTCACGGACCACGATTCATATTCAGTGAACCGTGTTGTACTACTTTGTGGAATGAAAAAAGAAGAAAGAAAGCATTGCTGATTGACTTCTAGAAAACTATTCAAAAACTTTCATCGCCCAATTAAGTTAGTTAAGTCACTGTCCTACTTAGTATGAAGTGGTTGCTCTATTAGCCTAAGATTGAACCTACCCACTGTGGAATCAAAGAAAATAAAGAGATTAACCTTGGAAAGGCTGGTTTATGGATTCAGAACCAAATAAAAGCATAATCTCGAAGCATGCTGTAGTCATAAAATATGTAAAAACTGTACTATATGGGTGAGTAAAATAATTTTTATCCTTATATTTCTGCAGGATCAAACTGGTTGGAAATGGCAGAACTAAAAGTAGTTTTTACTATAGTAACCTAGCTTATAATATTAATATTATATATTTAAGCAGTTCATGTTAAAAAAAAACATATTCTCATTTTTTTGTATTTAAGTAAGTGCTTTAAAAAGTGCGGAAAGTGGACAGCGATCTTGTCTTAGGGACGCTTAATTTGTTTGAATGTATTTGAACTTTTGAACATCATGCTGAGTACTATGTTTTGGTCTTAAGGATTTCCAATAGTATTGATGAAGCATGGTTGATATTAATAATAATTATAAGAAAAAGAATGTTACAAAACGCCTTACTTAGAACATTATAATCCTTAAATTTCATGTCTAAGTACTTAATTTCATGTTCCTTATAAATTTGAGTCATTTTTACTTTCATTTATAATATATTATGGAATATATAGTTGGGAAAAGTATTGCTAGCGTGTAAATTGTGAATTCGAGTTTTCCACCGAAAAGTTTATGAGTCCAAATAAACAAGTTTCGCTAAATGGTCTGTTTGATTGTTGAGTATTGAGCATAGCTGACTGGGATAAATATCAGTGGGACGTGAAGTCGATTGACCGGAAATACAACCTTTTTTTACAATTTATTTATTGTTATTTACAACTGTATAAAGATATATATAAGTAAATTTGCTGTTGGTGACATAGTGACATTATCCAAACAAGTGGAGAATCTACCCATTGATAGAACTCCAATAAAATTTCTAGAGGAGAAGATCTCGAGGCCATCATCTTCTTTTCAGACACCTAGGAAGATTATTAGGTAATGAAGGAGAAGTCAGGTTAGAAACAAATGAATTTGGGTGGTTGGGAAGTTTATTATGGAAGGAATGGTATCTGGTTCTGGCCAAATCGGCAGGAAGTCCAACTTTTAAAAAAATAAAAATTTTTTCCCCCAAACGGGTCTAACGATTTTAGTTTATTTAATTTGGTAAATCAATGAGAAATTAAGTAGCATTCAATACCAGATAGGCCTTATTGCAATAATCCAACAAGGCTTAAATACAAAATTTTCAAAAAATCTTTTTCTGAAGTACCTTTCGTTTTGTTTATACAAAAAAAAAAAAAAACAGTTCTCATTGTTAGCAATAGTAAACAGTGTATAAGTACAAAATATTACGGAATTTTATCAATAACTAAATGAGAAAACTTAAAAATAATGGGGTAATAAATGATGATTTTCAATCAAATATTTTTATTATTTGTTTGATATAAAATACAATTAATACTCAAACTATTGTCCATCGATATTTACCATACTTATCCATCTTCCACCCGATTGCTCGATTTCAGAATGATACCATTCCTTGGGATGGAACTCTTTTCAATTTCAACTTCCGCAAAATTATCAATTTTTTTCCTTGAAGGAAATGTGCCATGGATCGATACAAGTAGTAATCCTATGGTGCGAGGTCTGGATTAAATGGTGGATGATGCAGGAGTTCGAACCATTTACAGGTTTTACAAAACATTTCAAAAATGTTTAACCTCTTAGCTGATTGCTGAGGAATAAGTTCGTGAGAAACAAGTCTACTGCTCTTTTTTTACTTTTATCATGGAGAGCAGATGGCGACTAACAGTATATTTCGACACACCACCCTCCCTGGCAAGTTCGCGAGCACTTGTTGACGGATTTGACTCAACAGCTCCTGCAGAACCTCATCAATAACCATTAATGGTCGCCGGATCCCTTCTTTCTTCTCAACGTCGTATCTCCACTGCTAAATTTTTCAAACCAACGCCGAGCTGTGCGCTGGTCAAGGACACCTTCTCCTTCATATTTAATAATTTCACGACTTGCTGCAACTGCTGTGATTTTTTTTTAGTAATGGCTTAAAATTACGAGAATTTTGTAGGACACTGTCATCTTTGTTCTTTAAAACAAATAACTAAACTGAGGCTTTTTCTTAAGAAGTCGAATGGGATTAAACAACCTTAGAGAATGCTTTAGAGGGATGATTGGTAAGTTTTAAATCGGATTAAAATATTTACAGTCCTTAGAAAACTTGAATTTTATAAAACGGTAATTTTTTTATATACACCATTACACCCCGAAACTCCCGATTCAAACGGTAATGTAACATTTGACTTTACAAAGTTTAGGGCTAAAGTTTAGCTTAGCCCCGGTAACAACCATGGCTTTATAGGTGTGTGTGAAACTAGTTAAGGCATATTTTTATTATCAATCAATGAATTCTGTATTTTAATTTTTTTTTTTAAAGCACATCAGATAAACTTCACATTTTCTAAATTTAATTTATATAAATAAATACTTATCGATTATCTTTTTATAAAATTAAATAGCACTCCTGACATTAGATACGATTCTTGTCATAGACGGCCAGTTTATTAATTAATTTTATCTTTCAATTGTTACAAGCTGTTCTAATTGAGAGGAGAGACCAAAGACAGATAGACATCCATCCCAGTTTGACGATTACAAAAGTGTGAAGTGTGAGGTAGATATAAGAGTACCTGCTCAGCAGTCGATAATTAATGACTCTCTAATTGAGCTTCCCATTGTGAGGCCACTGAGACAAGAGGCACTGAGGATCGTGTGGGCGGTGGCGCACCAGACAATAGGCAATTGTAACGCCGTCTATCGACAGCTGCAATCCGAGTTCAAAGGGATCGCTGCTATGGGGTAGGTTGACACGTTTTAAAACTTTAACTCACGTTATCAGTCGTAATTCTGTCGAGTTGAAGTTTTATAGGTTATCCATATATATACTAAGGTAAGTCTTAACCCGTCATTGGTCGCTGCGTTAGAATTTCTCTCACGTTAATTGTTTTTCTGACCTGGAAGCTGCTTGAGGGAGACTGTTTTTCCCATCTTCCTGGAATCTGTAGTTCACAGTCCTCCTTCTTTACCTCATCCCCACAACACTCAAGCAGCTCTGGATAAGCGTCCTTGTCCGTTTCCCTGACAATATACCATTCTCGTGAGACATTATCACTCGCGCGACTAAGGCTGCTACAAAAATATTTAAGTTGTGAGGATTTTTCTCACGTGCGACAAGTTTATTTAATCCATAAAAATGATTTTTCCTTGAGGGAAAATATTAGCAGAACTAGGGAAACGTAGGCTTGAAGAGGCAAGAACTTCATTAGGTACGTATTATTTACTATGAATTTATTTCGATATTATAACTGTATGTTAGGGTTGTCTTTATGGTAAAAAATTGTCTTTTCATGTTTACTCTTCATCGCTGCGCTGTATGAATACCATTTTTTGTAATATTTTTGGGTTATATTCAGGCATTCTCAACAAAAAAGAATTGCCACCAGTATAAAAGATCGATATGTCCCAGTCATTTGGTGTTCACTTACACCAATTGTACACAAGAGATTTCTTTAAAATAAACATTTTTTCGTATTAATATAAAAAATTAAAACTGTCCTATTTTACTAATTTATTTATGAATAATTATAAAAATAAAATAGTAGTTTTGGCGCCTTGAATTTGTATATGTTTTAATAAATTGATCATACTTTCTGACTCTATGATATTTTCATTAAAAGGCATTGCACATAAAAAGGCATTGAATGCTCAGTAACTGAAGACTCATTATTTGTGCCAAAATAGAAAAAAACAAACGAAAAAGCAGGTTATTGGGGTGTAAAGAATTAGAAAGGTCGGAAGGAAACAAAGATCTGTTAAACCTCCAGAGCAGAGTCGGCGAGGTGAGAATACTGCAGCGAACCATAAAAGTTAACTTTCTCACTTGCTTTAAGAAAGGAGTCTTCTTCCTTGTTTAATACTTTATTGTTTACAGTCACTACCTTAAAGATATAAAAAAATTATAACGTTTACGTGCACTTTAATTAACCTGATAAGGCATGATTCTTCAGACGATACGATAGTGGACATTAACCTCTTTGATATAGGCCTTTCAACATCTGTTAGAGGTTATACAACTAATTTCATAATGAATTATCTTTCTTTAAATAATTTTTCTATGCTATTTAATCTGTGTTGTTTGTCATTATCATCATCCACGGTTTTATATACACGATATGGTTATTCACCAGAAAGTGTTTGCTTTATCCTGAATTAGATGATTGCTCATTGTTGTTATAGATTAATGCAATGAATCATAGGAGTTAGTTAATGCAATAAAAGAGGCACAAATTTTAATTATACTATAGATATGGCACATTTAAAGAGTTGAAGTTGGTTACATTATTGAGGAGAGGTGAGCTATTTCTATATTGTTAGAGTGTATAGGCTGCTGATCTGAGATATGCAATCTCGATTTCATTTGTCTGAATCGATGTGATTTTTATTCTTGATGATGCTTGAAAAGTTAGTCTGTTATTTACTTCTTCCTAAGAGACAGTAGGTTTCATTTGGAATCAGTAATTTAGTATAATTTTTATTTTCAATAAATAAAATTAATTCTTTTATTCTTTACTTCAAGATATTTGTAAAAAAATATTTACCAATAATCTTCAAATACTCGAAATTTTCTTTTGAATACCAGATATATTTTATATTATAGTTTTAGTGGGACTGTTGCTGTTAGAATAATAGGTTTGGTTAAGGTGCCTTGAAACGATCGAATCAGATAATTCGCGTTGTTAAATTTTTTGGTTTGTTTTTTTCGGATACCCTAAAAAACAAAAATGTGAATTAATATGAATACAATCTTTTTCTACCATTGGTACTTGAAGGTGTCCAGGTGAAATATTTATCTGAGGTTTGAGGTGATCATTCTGTGAGGAACTCTACTTAAATCTTTGGGGCTTCCGCGTGATGGTTGAAAAATGACAAATAATAATGATTAAAGATTAAAGAGATTGAGTAAATAGTAATAATAATAATTAATATATAGAAGGAGAAAAGTAGGAGGGGAGTGGGAGCGGGTAAAAGAGAAGCAGTGGCTTAAGGTAGGGTGATGTTGACAGGCTTTATGGGGCCCTTCGTATCCTGGTACCTCACAGAAAGGGGGGTGAGGTAAGTGTCCGAAATAATGGATTGAAGGAAGTTATCAAAAAATTTAATGTGTCTCTGTGTGATATGTTGTACTGTTTCCAGTTGTAGTTCGTGATGTGTGTGAGTCACGTTACGTCTCTCAAGTGGAGTGGTGTAGTGAGAATGGGGAACCAGTTTTCATAGTGACTTGCAGAGAGGTTCAATTAGGCAGATAGGATTTTTCATCACCGTTCCCGTTGCTCCGCCCACATCTGGTTTGGGACGCATCTTTACATGACACGTGCTCTCAAATCGGGTGGGAGGAGCTCCTGATTTATCTGGTCTGACTCGATAGTCTTCTAAAGGCACCTTTAGTGTGAAAACCTCAGTTAGAAATGCATTCAGCTCAATTGTTTGGGGTAAATATAATGTGAACTCGTTCCAAACCATTTACAATTTACTTAAATTACTAAGTATTGCTAGTCTACATGAAATTATCAGTTTATTTCAGAATTGTAAAGATGAATTTTAAATTATTCTATTTTTTAATTTAATTCTTCCACATAGAGAATCTCTATACTTAACTTATTATGTTGAGTAATTATGAGGTCATAAGGTATATGTTCTGTTGAAGCATTTTGGAAACTACAAAAAATTTACTTTAATGCTAAAAACCTTAAGAGGAATTTATTCATACCAATGTCTCAAAAAATAATCTCATAACACTTATATTTATTTTACACAACATTGTAACACTTTTATTTGGATGTGTCGAGTTTAATGTTCGATAAAAATTTGTTTAAATATTTCTCATCGTTCAATGAAAAGTGCAGTTAGTGTGAATTTTTCACCGCTCCTAATAATAGGAGGATCGTTAGCACTAAAAAAGAGGTGCTTAATGAACTTCCCTCCGTTCTATGCTTCTTCAACCCTCGTATGTCTATGCAAACTAGAAACCCATTCCTTTTTTATATTCTTATCCTTAGTTCCAAATGAAGTGATACCAGGGTAGATTCTTGATCATTTTTAGTGGTTTCAAATATATTTTTGATGTTTATTTTTCCATGTTTCTAGAGATAAAAAACAGTTGAGGATTTGTTAGTATTATTTAACCCATCAAAAGTGTTACCCCATTTCCAGTCCAAAAAATATATTACTTAGAAAAATAAAACAAATCTTCAAAATGGTGATAATGTACTTTATTAAAAAAAACCTCCTAGTATCTTTAATTTATTTCTATTCCTAAGATATAAATTGATCTGAAGTTTCAAATTTTAAAAAATATTTCTGTTTTCGCGGATTTTTTAAAACAGAAATAACGGACATGACCCTGCTAATAAGTAAGTAAAGACTTAATTTAGCATAATCCTTTCCACTAACTCTGTAACTGTGAATTGCATGTGTTTAACTCTAGTCCCATTAGAGTTATTAAAACCTAAGGAGGTATTAAAACCTAAATTTTTAAACATTTTTCAAAACAACCCATCACACAATAAGTGGGAATTATATTTAATTTAGTTTATCTTCTATCATGTAACTTCCCACCAAACAAAGAGATAAGTTATTCATATTTCTCTTAGAAATATTATTTGAAAACGGAAAATTGTTTAACTTCAGAAAATGTTTTATCATATTAGAATTAGAAATAAATGTGATAAAATCATGCTTTTTAACTTAGAATCACTGGAATTGTGTTTGTTCCAGTGTTGATTCATTCTATCAGTTGAAGGATATTAAAAAAAATTAAAAGAAAAAAACTTGTTTTTTAAAACTTGTGTTTAAACTTGTTGATGTTTTAAGTTCGTATTTTAAAAATTTAACTACTATAATTTTCTTTTTGTAAAATTGTTATAGTAGTGTATCCGTTTAAGTTTTGTTGTCTTAAGGCAAAATTTGAAAACAATAAAATATATAAATAAGAAAAAAAAGGAACAGAAAATTAGAATAACAACGATCGGCTACACTCTTTTTAATTTATAAGTGGAAACATGAAACTGATAAATATTATGACTCACCCTGGGGCTCGTTATAATTGCAATAAAAGCTCATATTTATAATAATAATAAAAGGTCAGAACTATAAATTTAGTAAAACATCCAAAATGACGCATTAGCGTCAACTTTTTTCCTGTCAAAATAGAGATAAAAGTTATTCTGTTTTAAGCTTGATATATTTTGATAAACTTATTAGAAGTCGAATAAAGTTTGACTTATTCCGAAGATATCCCAAAATAAAATTCAAAGTTTGATGGATGATATAAGTCTATTATACTTTATAGAATAATATAAAACCCTTTTCAATTTAAAATATTATTATAGCTAAAAGGATAATGGCTTGGAAAACAAAAATTACGTCACCTGTGTGTCCATACTTTCATCATCATTATCATTTCAAAATTGTTCTATTTTTTGCTAGCTAAGTGGATATCAGTTTAGCTGTATTAATTGATAGAAATTTACTATCAAATTATTAATTTATTTGTGTTTTACTTTTTTTTACTCCATCTTACATTCACATTTTATTTTAATACTGAATTTCCAAATTTAATTTAACCTTTTTAGAAGGAAATTTACTTGATTTTTTTCTTATAGATTTGAACAACTAAAATGTTCTTATGGTGCATCAGTTAGGTAAATAAAAATAATCTATTTATTTTCTAATAAAGCAAAATCTATTGGTTCTCAATACATGATGAAGATGCCAGCAAATAATACTATCATCAAAATTAATCCTCAATAATTGTATATAAGTGCAATCATGAACTTCTGTAGCACTGACCCAGTATACAATGCGTATAATTTTGTAAATATTTTATTTATTTGTTTTCTGTGGATTATTAATTAATCCTATTAACACTATTAGATGCAGTGGCATTCAAACAATGTATAGAAAATGATTCGATAGGCATGACAGGGGGGTATCTCCCAGAGTAAATTCCTGTGGACTTGATATATTGAAGCACCGAGGATAAATATAGAGAATGACGGAGTAAATATATTTATAAAGCAGAGATTTTTTATTATTTATAGAGATGGTAAGAATATTAAAAATTGTACTTTTTGCCTTCAACAATATTTAGAAACTATAAATAATATAAGAATAAAAAAAAGAAAAATATTATGAGAAATTAGATCATTTTTCTATGAACTTTTAAAACTTGAATAGTAGGGATAAAGTAGCTAGGTAGGATGAAAAGGAATTAAAAGGTTTAAAATTTGTATTATAATCTAAAATTAATACTTATTTACAACTTAAAGGTAGTTTATTACTTTTAAATATGCTAAATTAAAACATAATCAAAGTATTTTGTGATTTTAAATGTCGAAATAATTTTTGTAAATTAAATATTATTTTATTTATTTGTTAATTTAATACAAGATCGGCCTGGTGTGCCTTACATGGTTAATGTAAGAGGTACATTTTTTTTTTTTAATTATTGATTATGTGGGGGTATATTCTCATACAATGGACGCCCCTAACTATATAAAACGTTATAAATAAAAAAATAAGATAAAATAAATAGATTAAAATAATAATTCTCAATATAAGATAAAAGTGTTGTAAATGACAAAAACAGTGATATGGATTTAATAAAATAAATAATTGACTTCTGATGGAAAAAAAATAACGTGAATTTAAGAAAAAGAAGTTAAGATACTATAAAATTTTAGAGTGGCAACTGTGATAACAGAACTGATAAATATAAAACTTATAACAGGATGTCCTGCAGCTGCTTTCAGTCTTTGGGTTGTGATTGGGTTTCCCAAGTTGTAGGTCACTGCTCCTTTAACTGTAGGTAACTGGGAGTGGAACTTCATGAACCTTTTCTTAATGTAATCCTCTATTATCTCTATTTGCAATTCCCAATGCAATTGGCGAATTAAATATTAAAATTGATCAAGTTCACATTTTGTAGGAGCTCATTGAGACAACTGACAATAGTATTTTGTACATATAAACTGCAAACGCATATAACATTAAAACAATCATCTATACAATCAAATTGATTTTTATTAAACAAGGTGGTGTAATAATGTTTTATTATTTTTATTATTATTATTATTATTACTGGCGCGAGAGACCGTGGAGGTCTAATGCCTCGCGCTATGTATTGGGAAATACATCGCGCGTTTCTTGACGTGGTTTTTCAAAGGGTGGGTTCGTCACTCCCACGTCTATTTTTTGTGAATCCCACCCATTGGCTAATGGTCCTCACAAATGTTCGTGGGGAGGATGTAAGTGAGTTGTGTATAATTTTTTGCTTAAAAAGAATGTAGGGTGTATATAAAATGTATAATTTTGTGTGGGTAGGGCCGGGCTCGAACTCAAAACCTTTGGGTTGGTTGACAGGCGCTGTTACCGTCGCTAATGATGTTTTAGTTTGAATAAAAATTCATATCCAAAAAGTTAATTAAAGAAACATTCAATCGTTAACCGATGAAAGTGCATCAGATAGCACTGGATGAGGCTAATATTCTCTGTTACTAAAGCTTTCAAGTTAGTCCATGTTCCCTAAACCAGTTACAATTTCAGATATAGTAGAACATTTTAAATCGAGTATTCGAGTGTAATTTTTTTTTCCTGGTGGTAACTTACTCAAGATTTGTGGGTCTACGTCTTGAGTTGTACGAATCATGCATATCTGATATTATCATCATACATTATTATTCTTGTTTTTGTGTAGTACAAAGAGTGCTTCACTGGTATCAATAATGGATCAAAAATAATGACGTGGATACAATCTATTTACACACCTGTTTATTTTACACCTAAAATATTTTTCGATCCGCATTGACGCGGTACTGCCAAATGTGTGAGCAATGTTTGCTGTTGTGGATCATTCTCGCTTGATATTTGTTGTGTGTTCAGTTGCAGTTTTTGGTACTCACATCCACCTTGAACCACTGTTCCTCGTCAGAAATTCCATTTCAAATGCGTTGAATTTCCATTTCACCACATATATTTTTTTATTTAGTTATTATTTCTTGTGTGTATATCATATTCAATGGTAATTGAACACACATATACAATTAGGAATGAAATATTTTTGTCATATTTTTAGCCACATATCGATAATTTTCTTTATTGTTCCCCTTTGTATTCATTTAATAGTGATATAGATGAATATTGTGTAAGTTTTGGCTGTGAAATGAAAAAAAAACTAAACACATAGCTTATACAACACAATTTTACAGAAAAAACGTTGGTCGTTTCCTTATTGCAGATATGAACGCATAGACGATTTTAAAGTGGCAGATTTGTAATATAATTTTATTTAGAAACAAAAAAAAAGTATTTTTTGCTTGCCAGCAGCTACGTAGCTAGGTATAGGTAACCGGGGTTATTGAAGGTAAAGTAATAGGATCAAAGTAAAATAAAATCCACTCACAAGGTTTAAAACTGCAGATAAAATTTTTTTCCCTCATTCAAGTTTCAACATTCTCGCATTCACTTATTTATGAATAAAAAATTGATTTAAAATTGTAATATTTATGAAATGTACTCGTATGCTATAAGTTTGGAAAAAGCATTAATTTTAAGTAACTAAAATGAAGTAAATGTCCTTCAATGACAAAAATCTGGAGTTTCAGAGTTTGTCTGGAGGTTCAGTCCGAATTGCTAATGCCTATTTTATCGCAACTGAACTTCCTGTAAAACATTTACTAACATAAAAACATTATTTTATTTAATATTAGCCTGTTTGAACTGAAGGAAAGCCTAATATGGAACCAGAAATTTTTATATCATCATTAATTTGAGCATTTTCATGTTGTCGCCAAGTAATCTTTTTTCGTTTGAGCCCTTACAAAAAAAATGACCGAATTTTGCAATACGCATTTTCACCGAGATTCTTCTTTGTTTTACGGGAACCTCCTTTTTTCCGGATCTAGAAATGATTGATTTCTTTCTCTTCCGGTCTCTGAATGCCACGGAATTAAGAAAAGGTTAATATCGGCTCCTTTCCGGCCAGACTGGCACCACTAAAACCCCTAGGGAGCCTCGGTTTTTTGACACTTTTGAAATATTTGTTTCAAATGGCAAGAGGAGACTTAAGATAGTTAAATCGAGCAACATTCCTAAAATTGGAAAACGGCATGAAACACACCACTCCCGCCCTCCATGGTAGCCTTACTTATGTCACATTTTAAACAAACTCTTATAGCAAGTATGTCGGTCGATGTACGACATGCTACAATCTCGAAATAGCAGAGATTGCAACACAAAAAAATATTAGAAGGCAATCCTCAGCTGGTGTGTCTTAACGCCGGCTCAGATGTACTTCTCTTTCGAAGAAGTCTTAGTAGCCAGCAGTAATTTTAATTTTGTAATAGTTATATGTTTAGTTAAGTTCTTTTTGTCTTCTAGTTTTTGTGTTTTGTGAAATTATTCAAAATATAACATTAACAAAATTCGACAGTGCATTTCTTTTATGTTCATTACTTTTCACGGTTGAGCTAGCAACGGATCTTTTTGAACCCCTTCACCGTAACATATACTATAAAATTGGACCTATAGATTTTTTCTTTCTCTTTAAAACTGGCTCGTACCGCAGCGACTCTCAAACTTTCTTGGATTCTAAGATCAAAAAGGGAGGTTTGAAGTTAATGAGCAAAGATGTCCTAAAACTAGAGATATGATCTTCCCGGGGGGATCAATCTGATGTGATTCACGCTTGTTCGCTGGATTTTTATCTCTACCGATTGAAGATAAAAAAACCATTCTGAAGCTGGTTTTGTTTCAGGATGATATTCCAATGATATCCTCAGCAAATATAAGAGAAAAGAAAATTTCTGCAACCATCCAGGCCCCTTGGAGTTATATATTTAGAACCTGGGGCCACAAGTCGGGTTCCCCTCGACTGGTATGATTGATTAACATCCATTAAGGTACAACCTTTCTTTTTTTTTTGTAGAATTACGCAGCACAAAGGGGGATTTATAATTTAATTAGCTACTAAAATTAATTTAATTTATCTTTTGAATAAATTTAGCAAATTTAGGTTTAAAGTGGTTTCGGCTTTTTAAGTATGTAAAAAAAATGTATTTTTATTTCTAAAAATTCTACGTATATTATATATGTAAATACAATGTAAAAGATTTTCTAATTAATATTATATTAACATACATTATAATATAATTATTCAGAGGCTTAATTAACAGGTCATAATTAATAATAAACAAGCAATTAATGTTCATGTTTTCCCCATTTACCAACAGTTACTAAGCTTTAATAAACATATGAAAAAGTAGTTTTTATATTTACCATAAACTTGTATAAGGACACCATCAAAGGAGGTATTTTCTTTGTAAGGGATATTCATGATATTTTGTTTAACGTGTTAAAGCGTATTAAATGGGAAAAAAAACTTATGTTAAATGGAGAATGTCGTCACGCAACAGACCAGCTGAGCTTGTCACCGTTTCATTTGTTGTCGTGTTAGGTATTTAGGTAATTGTGTTAGAATTGTTTTGGATGTTATTAAAACTAATAAAGCAATGGATGAAAATAATAATAATGTAATGATAGTTGTCAATTAGCTCATCTTGATTCTCTTCCTCACAAATTAGAAGATCAACAAGACACTCAGTAGCCAAACTTTTACACAACTTCCACTTTTCACTCAATTTAGGCATATTTTAGTAAATTACTTTAATGGAAACTTAGAAGTAAACAATAACATAAAGTTTTGGAAGGAAAGGTTATACAACAAGTTACTCAAAAAATCTGCTAGGGGCTCTAATACCTCTTAACATTTAACATGACTTTAAATAGGGCTGCTCACAATTCTAGGGGTATTCATGATATTGTGTTAAATGTAAAATTGTTTACCATGTGAAGTGTTATAAGTATAGGATTATGAGCAGCTTTATTTAAAGTCCTGTTAAATATTGAATGCATGAGATCTCCTAGCGGATTTTCTTAGTAACTTGTTTAGTAACCTATCCTTCCAAAACTTCTTGTTATTGTTTACTTCTAAGTTTTGATTACAGTAATTTATTGGAACATGCCAAAAATAAGTAAATAGTAGAAATGTGAAGGTTTGGCTTACGATTGTCTTGTTTAAGTTGTTAAAAGTCCAAAATAATACTAAAACAATCAAAACACAAACTACCAGCAAGTAACCTAACACGACGATGTAGAGCTCAGCTGGTCTGTTGCATGATGTCTTTCTCCATTAAACAGACCTAGTAACACGCTCTCAACCATGTTGTATGTTATATCGTTTTAACATGGTAAAATAAGGAAATATTTTTCCATTTAAAATAACTTTTTTCATTTAACATGTTAAACTAAAGATCATGAATACCCCTCTTGTACTTATAACATTTAACATAGTAAAACATTTTACATTTACCACATCATGAATACCCCTATAGTATTCCTTAGCATTGAAAATTGGTTTGATGGAAAATTTTCGCGGATTTCAGATCAATTCTCATCATATTACCATTAAAAATCGATTAATTTTGCAAAGAGTAATTTTTTTTAGCTTAAAACCTCACCTTAAAAATATTATTTCTTTCATACTTTTAATTCATGTTGTTTTTGAACCGATTTGCTATCAGTGATACCGCAAATACATTTACAGAACTTTCTCCGTATAACGAAAGAAAAATAGATCCTATTTTTAAACGTTCAGAGAGGGAAAAAAAGGTTTCACTAGTTGTTTTTATCTCTAGAAATATGGAGGAATCAACATATTCTATATTAAAAAAAAAAAAAATGGAAATGGTCAAGGGACCACATGATAAGGACTGACCCAATAAAGAGAAAGGGGACCTACGTTAAAGATAAGTGAGAAGTGGCTTGGGGTGTAAAAGTACACGATACGGAGACCTGATGAAAGATGTTGTGCAAGGGTGTTTGTTCTATTTATACAGGAGTGGGTGTGTGAGAGAGAGTGAAGGTCTGCCGGCTCCCTGTTCCGGGTCACTGATCGGTTCGCTTCGAACTTGTTTCTTCTTTTGTTATTTATAGATGTCCATTTGGTTGGGATCCGTTCTCTCTTGTATTCCTTGAAAGATATTGGCAGATAGTAAAGGTCAAAAGAGAAGGGGTTTAAGATACAGTTAAGGAATTGATGAGGGACATTTTAACTGAAACAAACAAAGCATTAAGATCACAGTAGGTCTGAACACAACATCAATCCAATATCTCGTAACACAACAAGTTACCAATCAAACTTCAATACTCTGTATATGGCACTCCATATTTTTTAATTAAAAGATACTTCTTATTAAATTATCTACTTTGAGATTTATCCGCCCTTTTCCCTTCCAGTTTACTCATCAAAAGGACTTTAATAAAGTGCCCAACGAAACCATACATCTTGTAGGAAATATTGTTTCGAGGGATATGGACCTTATAATAAATAAAAATTGATGATATAGCTGCCATAGCAACTTCACGTTTCACCTTTATCCAATCATTTAAGTCCAAAATCATTAATGTCTGCCATAAATAAAATTTTCACCATCGATCTTAATCTTATATATGTTACAGACAGGAAGAAATTTAAGATCTCTTACCTTCTCTTTAATTTAATCGGTTAATTTTTTTTTTATATTTATTTATTTAATGTAATTTACAACTGTACAAAATAATAAATACAATAAGTAAATATCTGGAATGTTTAGTTTACACTTGAAAACTTTGGGAAGGAACCACCCATTGGTGGCACTTCAAGCATTAATTTAAATTAGAACGTCCCGTGGCCATCTTCTTTTCAGACGCTTCGGAGTATTATCAGGGATTGTTAAGGATGAGAGATTTGAGAACTAACAGGTTAGGATGGGTAAGGAGTTTGGAATGAAAAGACGCATATCTGTTTTGGGCCAAATGTGCAACTGATGGGATGTTACGGTATTTGTGGATGAGTTTATTTGTTACGTAATAAGGAGTATCAAGGGTTTTATGTAGGATTTTGGATTGGAAGGATTGGATGCGGGAAGAATTTGATGGTTTGGTAGAGCCCCAGAGCTCAATTCCATATGTTCAAATTGGTCTGATTATCATAGTGTATAATAATTTTTTGTAGTTAATGGGAAGTTTAGAACGTTTTTCAAGTAGGTGTTGTAGCAATCGAAATCTTCGAGCAGTTTCTTGTCGTTTCAGTCTTGTATGTGGATTCCAAGTAAGTCTCTTGTCGATATGGAGTCCTAAGTATCGAATCTGTTCAACAGGCGTTGGTTAAAATTTAAGAAAAGAATTTAATTTGTAAAATTTAAGTCATTAGTATAGTATCAAGAATTTTTGTGTCTGCATGTCATAATCATGTAAAACTTTTTTTTTTTAAATACACTTTATTATAAAGACAATTGTTAAATCGCTGCTTTGCTTTAATAGTAGCACATCATTAAGAAGAAAGTTTTAATTTTATTTTGCATCAGACGTTATTTAAAGATTGTTCTGTAGACTAGGATTTATTTGAGTCCTAAAACTGGTAGGGCTGTCTTAAAGTAACATCGTCATGCTCTTGAGCTGCAGAAAAGCAGAAAATTTTTTAATCTAATGTAAATTTTTATGAAATGTTAAACAAACATATTAATGGCTTTACATGATAACATTTCAACAACCAATATTTTATACTTAATTTATTTATTTTTCTCAACTTGAATGAAAAATATTTTTGTATTTGGTGGTAATTGATATTGAATAATTTCCACCAATATTTAAATTACAAAGCCAACGGATGAAGGTTTTTTATTGGAATTGAAAAAATACGGAATGTTATGAAGTATTTTTTTCAGATTATAGATATATATTCATATTTGCAATTAAATTTAATTTGTGTTATTGGAAAACAAATTATTTTGCCAACCTAACTTCCTTAATAGCATTCTGTGATCTTTCATTGATTAAAATATTCTATAAAATCATAACAGTTTTTCGTAGCCCTTGAAGCTAGTTCATACTGTAAAAGAATTCCATTGCAATTAAAATCTGTTTTGAAAATTATATATTACTCATTATGTTTTAAAAGAATGTTCAAGATTCACAGATTCATTAAAATATTGTATTGTTAAATAGGCAACTCCCTAATCTTTATTAGACCCTAATTATTTTATAAAACACTGATAATCCTAAAATTCTTCTGGTTTATAAGGACTTTTTGTTGGAAATTAAATTTTACGTCATCCTCTTAAACGTCTAAAAGAGAAATAAATTATAGAAATACATATATGTGAAACCAAACCAAGTAGAGATTGTAGACCCCTATGTTATTACATACAATGGACCAACCAGACCGAGTATGGAGGTAGCATTCGTCATTGTGTGGGACGTTTGTAAATATTTGTCGCCGCTACCTGCGCCCGGGGTAGCTTTCACATATCTTTATGTTTAGGCAGTAAAATTCTATTAGCTACATAATGGTTATGTATGAATGAATTTTTGAATTTGCCTTTTGAATTTTATTTACCATTCGAACATTGAATTGCTATTTTTGATTATTCAGAATACATCTAGATAAGTTAGACTTTGAAAGATTAAGTGAAATCCTAATATGTTAAAATTAACAAAAAAACAAGTCAAATATATACAGGTCTCTAAAAAATAGAGATCCCAACAAGAATAAGAATATTTTTTTAGAAACACTACAAAATAAAATTTTGTAGATTCATTATTTGATGATTTATTAATGAACTTAATTATTTATTAGGTATATGAGTAAATATCTAAGAATAATAATAATTTATCCAATTTTTTTTTTTTACTTTAACATTTTAGGTGACTTAAATCTTTCTGCAATGCCTCGGGAAATATAAAGAATTCAAGTTATTTGAAAAATTAAACGGGTGGAAAAGTAAAAATGTTTCCATGGGAATCTGTACAGAATCTTTAATAAAGAAAAATCATGAACCTCAAGTACGCCATATC
>NW_027114541.1:630420-633412 GCF_000696795.3 Halyomorpha halys | reverse complement strand
TATTTTAATATATATTTTTATGTTTATTTAATGAATTGTTCTATAATCGAAAATGTGTTTTTTCTCATTTTGTGGACATCCATTTGGAACCGAAACTGAAATTTTTTTTGTTTCAAAAATGATATAAAAAAATGATTCGGTTCAACCATTCATGAGTTAATATTTAATTTTTTCGCCCTAAGACTTTTTTATTTGTTTATTTTTTTAAAATATATTTTTCCCCTCTCTTCATAAATATTCGATATATGAACGTTTGGAACATCCAATTGGTTAGCATTTTAAAACAAAAAGTCAATGGTAATAAAGACTTCAAACTATCATCCCGAATTACAAAAAAAATTGGTATGTTAGTATTCCTTTTATGTATTTTTATAATAAAAAAATATTTCAGTTTTAAATCGTTTACCAAACTATAGGCTCTAAAGGCACTGAATTGTTTAAATTATTAGCAGTATTAAAATCGCAAAACGTTGTAAAATAAAATTATAGATGATGAAAAATATTAAAATTTTAAATGCTTATTAGACATTTTAAGAAAAATTTATTTGTATTTTCAAGATTTGAATACATTTTTTAAAACAGAAAATAGATTTTACGTTAGAAATAAATACACCAACTAAGATGTGTTCACTGAAACGTATTCATCGTTTCTTTTTAAGAGGAATAAATTTCTCTTCCGAGTATTTATAATCCATTAAATTATTCCGCTTCGTAAGTGATTCGAAAGTTTGTTGAATGGAAAATTAGAAGGTCAACTTTTCGATACTACCATATTAATCATAATCATTGCACGCTTAATGATTTGTCAACTTTGGAGTTTTAAAAAAATATATTTAAATATTTCCTTAAATCAATTAATTTTTTCTAAATTTTATAGTCATTAATGCAGATTTAAATATTTTCTTTTATAAGTTACTTTACTACTTCTGGATAAACGAAGTTGGAATCCTCATACAAGATTGAAAAGACAGGAACTGTTCGTCGATTCTGACTATTACTAGACAAACGGTCTTATAATTATAAACTTATAATTATTGACAAAAGGCTATGATACTATAATATCATTTTACCTTAATAATTGTCAAAGAGCTCAAGAGGAGAAAAGAATAGCAATTACTTCACCCTACATTTTTATTGCTTTAATGAATACTAAAAACAATTAAGAGTTAAAATTGATGATTTTGCCAATCATACTTGGGGTTAAAAGATGCCGACTGTTTTAGAAGATTCGAAAAATTCATTTTTGAGTTCTTTAAAGTAAAAAAAAAAGTGCGTTATTGCATTTCAGAAAGTGGCGTAGTTTTTAACTAGACTATAAAAAGGATAAAAAAATATCATTCAAAAGTAAACATTTAAGTATTTAACATGTACGCCTCGTGAAGTTAATTTCATATCAGAAAAACTACAATTTATCATTCGGAGCTCTGTATCCTTAAAATTATCAATACAACTAAAAACATTAATTAAAAGTAGAACGAACTCTATAAAATATGAATCCTAACAGATATCTGTACGTCTAATAGTCATGAGATATAGTATTTCGCAAAACAAATGTTTTTTTAAAACATCCAGAAATGTAAATGTTTTGAATTTATTTTGGCAGATTTTAAGTAAACTACTACTTATACGAAAATACCTCATTAAACACTTTATGATACTTTCAACTAGCTTTCATTCGAATGATAATAGACCTGAGATATAGTTTTGCCAAAATAAATTCACAAAGTATTGAATTTTTATTATGAAATTTTTTTTTTTAAAAAAAGTATCCCGGGAACTATTGAAACTAACTCTCTGGCCTCTCTTGGGGATCTTATGTTAGCAAATTTACTTTAATTTAGGTGATGTTCAATTAGATTTTTTAGTGTGTAGGTTGTTATAATGAAGTGAGATCAGAATAAAAAAGTTTTTTTTAATATTTTGAATCAGCATTTTTTATTTGCCTTAACTATGGTTGGCAGACTTTTTATTAGAAAGTATATATAGTTTTTATTAAAATATTTAAAAATTGGAGTGAAATAACAACCGTTTTTTCTCTCTGGGCTCTTATAGACTATAAACTAGAAACTAGAAACTATAGACTCTCGGAGGCGAGCCCTGAGATTCCACTAAACCATCGAATTCCTCTCGAATCCAATCCTTAAAATCCAAAACCCTTAAAATAAAATCATCCATAAGGACCTTAATGTTCCATATGTTACAGATTTGGCAAAAACCAGGTATCAATCTTCCAGGATAAACTCCTTAATCACCCAAATCGGCTTGTTTCTATCCATGACTTTTCTTTAATTCCTGGTATTCTTTAAAAAAATTATACCTGGAGGGGTCTTAAAAAAAATTATCTCGAGACCTTCAACTCTACAAATGTTATTTGGAGTTCCATCAATGGGTAGATTCTCTACAAGACTTTATCATGTATTTTTCTTTTTTTTTGTTTGTTTCTTGAGACTCCCTTTATGGTCATTTGCAGCATATAGATTGATGGGTTAACTTACAGATAATCAACTTATTTTAACTATGTTAGTAGACTCAAGTTCTCATATCGTGGGAACTCTTGCTGCTGCCTCCCACAATACTATCGTGCCGTTGAGATATAACTCACATTTACCAGTTTATTTCAATATATAAATTTTTAAAATGTCACAAATCCTTTTATTGTCTTTACAAGTCTTTACTGGTTTTCTGTCTTCTAAAAGCTCTAGTGCTTTGGAACGTATAAATTTCAATTCTCTAGGGATACATACAGAACCATATGATAATCCTTAATGTAATCAGTGCCAACTCGCTTCGCGGTTTCCCTAGAGGTTTTGGTTCAGCTGCTCCTCTTAGCGCAAGAGATTTATCCTTAGTTCTATCCTGAGTGCCAGTGCTTATGGAACTTGGGAGAAAGGCCATTTGTACAAAATCTTATTTAGGGAATTCTTATAATGATTAGCGTCTGGAAAGTGAAAGTATTAATCTATTACGCGTTATATATTTAACTAAAGTTAAT
>NW_027114541.1:629842-630145 GCF_000696795.3 Halyomorpha halys | reverse complement strand
TCTTTGCCATTCAATAATTAAATAGTTGGATAATTCATCTCCTTATTAAAATAGTAATGGAATAATAAGTTGACTGCGTTGATATAGCTTTCTGTTTTGCTATATGATTACGCAATTCATAAATTATAAGCACCGAAATAAAAACATAAAATAAAATAAAAAAGTCTTTTTAGGAAGTGATAACAAGCATGCATTAATTACAGTGGATACTCAGTAATTACAAACGAAGTAATTAGATGTTATGAGCCAGGTTTTGTTTATTTTACTGGCATTTTATTTATGTGTTTAGAATATATATATATA
>NW_027114541.1:621810-629792 GCF_000696795.3 Halyomorpha halys | reverse complement strand
ATATATGATTAATATTAAATGAATGGTGATATTTCCGCTAAAAAACCTGACAATATAAAGTGCATTTTAATGTTTATAGTGACATAAATCTTACCATTAGTTCTGAAAATAATTTAAACATATAATTTTATATATCCTATATATACTTTGTCATTTATAAGTGCAGCCATAAGGATTTTTTCATAATTACTTCTTACCCAACTAGCTTCTACAACTGAAGACGACTTAGGAGTTGCCAGCTCTCCTAACCTTCGACATTTGTCGGCATAACCCTCCCACGGAAGTTGTTCGACGGAGTTTAACTCTAATAATCGCTGCTCGGGTGTAATAGATCCCTGAAAGCGCTTTCGCAGTATTGTTACCATCTGATCAAACCGAGCGGTGGGTTTTAGTAATAAGATGCAACACATGCCTTTGCAGGTCCGGTTAATTTTGAACGACAAATCAAAACCTTTACCTGTTCAGTCCAACCTCCCATATCAGCAACAAGATCGACTTGTTGCAAAAACGTCTCAACATCATCTTCATTATCTAATCCTCCCCAAGGTTGTTTCAAATTTTGCAAGCCTAATTCTTTTTTGTTTACAATATTCTCACTTATTGATGTCTGAAAACGCACTGAAACTTCATTCAAAGATTTCATCTCCAATTTTAAACCTTCCATTTCGGCTTTTAATTTGTTTAGTTCTGCTTCTATGGTAACTACCTTATTAGACTGTAATGGTAACTGTATGGTACAATCTTAGCTAACAAATGCCCTATTCTATCTTATTCTAATTATATCTACCCTATCCCTAAATATATATCTATTTACTTATTACTAACTTATAATCTAACCTACAATTAAAACACATACAATTGTTATCTATGTCCAAAGGTGAATAATAACGCGTACGTACTTGCACTCAGCTGGTCGTGGCAGAGAGAGAGAGAAAGATCACTTCTCAATACACAGTTTTTAAACTTAACTTAGCTCACAGAGAAACCAACAAATACACTAGACTCTACATCAATGTCCATTCATTAAAAAAAACAACCTACGAAAGAAAATATGATTTTTCTCTCCCTCTTTGCCCGATACCTCCCGCGCATGCGCTGCCATCACCAATTCTTCTGTCTCGTCTATTACAATAAGCAAAATTTTATTAGTGCATGTAAATTATATTGAATAATGTATACATTTTATCTATCTTCTCTTGATATTTTATTTTTTTTTTTTTGTAGGTGAGTTACTGTTAGAACATCCAAAACAAACTTTACAGGTATAATTTATTTTTTTTCTTCTTACCACCTTTATTAAATAGCAGCAATATTAATATCTAAATATATACATACGTAATTGGTGCCCTTCCTTTGCCGCATGGCATTATAAGGGGTTGGGGTGTTTCCGCTGAAGGCAGGGGTTACAATATTGGCCCAGGAGCCGCTGGCCGGGAGGTTACAAAGAACGGAGAGGGCCGCTCCACTGCGGGATAAAAGGAGAGAAGGTATAATATATATATATATATATATTATTGCTGTTTATCAGTTCCTTAACTGACTGGTTATATGACAATGGGTTACTGTTATTACGGGCGATCACCTACTTCGTCAATACGCTCTTTTAAGATTACCTTTTATTCCTGTTTTAATTACATACTTTTATAAATAGTGGCATCTTCTGATACATTTTTTTTCATTAATTAGACATTACGATGCATTTTTTATTTAATATTATGATTTAATTGAATCTCTTATTTTTATTCGATTTTTTTATATAGTTTTGTGATATCATTTAATATGTTTTTCATTAATTAGGCATAATCCATAATAAATGACCATGCATTTAAATATTATATTTTTGGTCGATTTCTTTAAATAGTTTTGTGATGACAATCGATTATTTTAGTGTTAATTTTGTTCTATGTGGTATTGAATTATTTAAAAAATCTTGATTTACTAATGTGCAGTCCTCTACTAAATGCTGATGGTTGAAATAGTTAATGGGGACTGATATGTTTCGCATTTTGGTTGGTCTCCTTTTGTAATTAAATATGTGTAAACTAGGTTGGTTGACCTATGTAAATATAATATAAGAAATTTTGTGTATCAGTTTTCCAATTTCAAATATTTAAAATTTTCCATCCCATTAAACTAATTATGTCGTACATTTATTTATTTTTCAGTTTTTTTTCACTGAACATTTGTCAAAGGTGGCTAGTTTAATTTTTCTTTTTTAAAATTTTACTTTCTCATATCTATCCAATATTTAGACAATTTTTTAATTTAATTTACATAAGCTAGGAATTTATCTTTTCGTTTGTACTTAAAATTAAAAAAAACATTGTCAATTTATATAAATAAATAAAGTTTGCTATTAATTAAACATATTAGTATGATTTATACTTTGCTCAGACCTTTACTTACTTCTACTTTGACCAGACTTGCCGTTTCAAAATGTTTTAATAATTGTTATTTATTTCACTTTTTTGGCTTGTTGGTCTATGAAGGTGTGTTTATATTTACTTCACTATAATATATAAAAACCTAGCTATATTGCTATAGATTTACATAAGTGTCATTTTCTATATAGGGAATGAAAAACTGAGCTCAACATGCCTGACATTAATCTCAGCAAACCCTATGAAATGTATCCGACACTATATCATCAGTCCCTATCTGTCCTCAGCCTATCCTGTATCCAATCTTGTTACTACGGTCAATCAATTAACCATGACTAATTAATATGTTCATAGCTATTTTTGAGTTAATCTCATTCCGCATTAATTATTTAGCTTCAGCTTCGTTTAGCATGAATAACGATAATATTTTATCAGAGAACTTTACATTATTAGAATTATTTAAATATTATCGAAGCCCTTAATAATTTAAATTAAATTATAATAACAATTTTTTTATTGTGCCAGTTTGGGATTTCGCTCGTTTTATCTTATATAAAGAATGTATATGTGACATAAAATAGTTTTTTGAAACATGCCTTTTTGATTTTACTCGGTTAACTATTTTCCTGTACCATGATTAAAACATAAATGTGGACAGGATAGAATACCTCTTCTCCATCCTAGTAGGAACCGATACATTGCCGTTTAAGAGGGAGAATCGATTAATCAGAAGTGTTGAACTGAAAACAAAATCATTATTACTGTAACCCAAATATATAGTAAAATTAAAATTATTAATTTATATCTTGATATACATAATGTCCCAGTAAACGGTTTCACCTCCTAACCTGGAGAAATGTTTTTAGTTTTTGGAAATTTATGCTTTCAAGACTCATCTGACAAAAAAAAAAGTTATCTGATATAAATTCGTCTTAAAAACTGATTCATTTTAGGAATCCTTAAAAAAGTATCCTATTCTATTTGAATTTCGGTTTAGGTTGCTTTAGAAGAACCGGAGAAGGTTAAAAAACTAACAATAGCCTGAAATGATGAACCAAGTAGCACTGTTATAATCCAATGAAAATCAAATAAAATTTTAATAACTGTTGTGGTTAGTGGGAGCGAACATTAGGTTAGTGGCTAGTGAAACATCCCTTGTAGTGCAAACATATATATCACGATATTAAATTTATTTCACCAATTAAAGTATTAAATTAATACATATTATGTATAATTTTAGTGTGTATTTTCTTTTTACTCCTAGTTAATCCGGAAAGCCCATTGAATGGAGACCGCCTAAGAGGTGTTCACACTGTATTATAAATCTCAACAAACAATTTTGATGTTCTTAATAAGGCCATTTTCTTTTCAAGCGCCTCAGAAGATTGTCAGGAATGGCAGAGGAGGCAAGATTATAAACTAGTGGGTTTGGGTGATTAAGGAGTTTATAATGGAAGAAATGATATCTGGTTTGGGTTTCATATGTTCGGTTACATATGGAACATTTTAGGTCTTTATGTATTATTTTATTTATGACAAAGTAAGGAGCATTGAGGATTTTACGAAGGATTTCGGATTGTAAGGATTGAATACGAGAGGAATTCGAAGGTTTAGTGGTCTGTGAAATGGAATTGGAAAGTTCGGGATGTAATTAAAGGGTTATTATTAACTACGAGCACATATGTGTCATCGGCATACGTAGTGAGGATGGTGTTAGAATTGGTTGGAATGTCAGCTGTATAGACGGTGTTGAGGATGGGACCGAGGAAACTACCTTGAGGAACACCAGCTGACTAAGAATAGAGAGATGAACAGGAACCATTGTGGTTTACTTGAAATAATCTATTTATGAGATCATTTTAAATGAAATAGGAAAATGAAAGTCATATAAATATTAAATAAACAAAACTAAATGAAATCTTTCTCTTCTTCATTGAATGAATTCATTAGAATCAGTTGATAAAAAGATACATCTAATTCTAAAATGAACTCATTTATATATTTAAATTTAAGTTTAATACATATTCAAAATATGTCTTAAGATAATTTATGCTAATATTACGATATTGTCTTTGTTTTAATAACACAATTATAGGCATAAACTTTATTATTTTATGATAATAGAGATTCTAATACTTTTCACTAACGATGACCTCATAAAGTTTTAATTTTTGATTATATTTTATATCCTTAACTTCAGGCTGAGATATAAAAAAGTTTGGAAGTATTGAAACTTTGATTAAAAAGAACTTAGGTAAACAATATTGAATGAACAGAAGTTAGTTTAAATATAGAAAACATACAAGGTACATTTATAGTGATTTGAAGTATGGTACTTTTTGGTTACTAAAGTTTGAGGTGAAACATCTTTAGGTGCGGTAGAGGAAATCGGCCGGACCTAGATGAAAGGTGTGAAGTTCCTCCTCAATAAATGAGTTCTATAAAGTTGACAGTATTTTTAGTAAAATGTCCATACTTCCAGTGGTTTATAAAAAATTATTTGTAATACCTAAAAAAAGAATCATTTTGTTTAATAATTTCCTAGGTATAAAGCTCCTGGAACATTATAACCACTCATTTGAAAGGTGATTGAATTTACAATAAAATTAAATTGGACTGGTATTAGCAATGTATTTTGTGTATTTATGTATGTAGTTCAAGTGTGTTTCGTACAGATTTCCTTGGAAACGAGTTGACTTTTTATTACCTAAAATTATAGACACTATTATTCTCTTACAGAATATTGAAAACTATACCAAAAAAGCTTTAATTAATAATGCTTGTTTTCTTATCGCTGAGCAACTGCACCACAGCTGAATTCGAAAAAAAAATTGATCTCGGAAGTAGTTTAAAAACAAATTGTAATAATTTAAAAAAAAAATCCTAAATCCTAGATGGTAGTTGGGTTTTAATGTAAATAATCAAGATTCTAGCAAATATTAATCCAAGATTTTAGGGATTATAACCTCACCTTTAGCCAAATCATCGTAAGAGCCTTTATTTAGGATTTAGGACTGATTCATTGCTTACTAAATTTTTAGTTTAAGTTGTAGTTGACTTGAAATACGTCCTGAATCTTCTACGACTTTTTGGAACATGAGTATTTGAGGTTAAATGTTCTTACCTTTTGATAATCAATAACTATTCATTCTTAATAATAAATAAATTTAAGAAATATAAGTTGTTCCTGATGATATGGTTGAATGTTACGTAATATTGGTAAATGTCTAGTTATTAACCGTATTTATGATTACGTTTAAAATTGTCCTGTTTCTTAAAAATCACAATAAATAAAATAATTTTTTGAAGAATTTGAAAAAGTGTTTATTGGGCAATTTTCGTCAACAAATTCAATGAAATGTTTCTAGAAAAGTGTTATCCAAAAATCACCGGACTACTCGTCTTTCTTTGTGTACAGGTATAGTCCTCTTAAGATACAATGCATCTAAATTAATCGTAAACCTTCATTTGTTTTAATATTTTATAGAATTACCTTAGAAACTTAGCCTTTTTCTTTTTGACTTTATTGAACAGGGCAACAGAAGTAAATTTTTCTAATTTTCATTTTTCTCCCTATTCTGCATTGTTATTAATTTTAATGTTTCATTAGGAAATTGCGTACAAAGTGATAAAAGTTTCATTATACAGAAGCAAATTTTCAAATTCATTTCCGGAAAACTCAATTTATCTTGAGGCTCGACAAGACGTTACAAAATGGACGAGGAAGGAAACTACAAGATTACTTCCCGCAGCCTCTACCCCAGTGTTATTATCATTAAAAATTCAGCATCTCCATGAATTGTAAGGTAGAGGACCGCTTGCGGGTAATGTCTACTTTGCCGTCCGAGGGTCCAACGCCAACGGCCTAGGTAAATATTGATTTTGACTCTTCTTATCATTCTAATTCATTTTTATATTTACTTTTTTGGATTTAACTAATTACTTTTTCCTAAGTTTACTTTTTAAATAAATTTTGACCTGGAAAGAAGTATAATTTTACTTTCCTAGTACATTCTACATCAACATTCTATGATCTAAGCAATGAATTTTAAACCCTTAACATAAAATTCGTATAATATTGGTTTTTTATATAATATTTTTTCATTACCAGATCGGCCTAGTGGGCCTTACATGGTCTATATGACAATTTTATATTCTTTTAACCTATGATAATGAATAAAAAGTACAACTAATACCTATAGAATTAATTAATTAACTGTGCTATATAAGAAACAAATTAAAAAATAAGATTGATAATATCAAAAAATAGATAAATACAGAATGTCTTGCATTAGGAGGCTTCAATCTTCAAGAGGAAGTTGGATTTCCTCCGTTGAAATCAAGTGCATCTTGAACCACCGGTAACTGGCATAAATTCTGTAAATACGTATTGATGAAAGAGTTTAGTTTGGTTTGGAACTAAACCAGCTTTAGTCAGGTGTTAACCAGATCTCGTGCTATAAGTAAAAAAAAAAAATTAAACTATGTTAAACGCCTAAGTAAATATGAACTATCACGGTTACCAACTACTACTGAAGTGAATTGCTACAGTTACTAGTGACTAATAAAGGGAACTACTGAAGTTGCTAATTATTACTTAAGTGAACTACTGCTGTGCATACATTTTTGTAATAGGCAATATTATGTAAGTTTACAGTATTTGGGTCGATGCTAATATAGGCAACTACCCAAAAAAGGATTCCATAGGTCCTCGCAACTGTAGCCTCTTCTGCAGGCGAACAATAGTATTTTTATAACTTAATTGTTAATTTTGTATTGTATTATCTGAAAAGTTATAATAGTAAATTATCAAAAAAATACACGTACCAAAGTACGAAATTTTTTAAAATAAAAAATGATACGTTACAATTGAATAAAATGAAATTTAAAACTAGTATTATAGTTTTGAAAAAAAAAAGCACCAAGCAAAAAGTATTCCTAAGCATGTGCCAAGGCTATTTGTTTTATACTTCTACACCAGACACGGAGTTTGTACAAACCTCTCTCCATTGTAGAGAATAAAAACAAGGCCTCTTTCTTATACATCTTCACCTCTCAAGACAGTTTCATTTTCTTGCCAACGGCCTTTCTTCCTACTTGCCAACTTTCCTCATCTTAGATTATTACCTATTGGCCAGGAAGGCTTTTTTTTTTTTTTTTAAATATGCCAATGTTTGTGCAACTTTTACTAATGCAAACTAAGTTTCCAACCAAGTGGCCATATTAATATTATCTACTGGCAATCAGTGGTAATATTAAAAGCTTAAAAAGTAAGATATTTAAATAATACCAGATTAAGTGTTATAAATAGGTGCTTCTTTTAAATACAAAATTAGAAATTAAGCCAACCATAAAGCATTAATTACTCAATCCCAGTTTGAATACAACTTTGTATTTCACATTATTTTGCACCTTACTTTTTCTTACTCATTTAAAAAAAATAAATTTATTTAGCAGAAGTTGTATATACTTTTTTGTCCATTGTGTTAAATGTACAATAATGATCATAATCAACATAGTTTGTTTGGTTTAGAGGCACCAAACTTCATTGGTCATCAACTCCATTTACATTTTTTTTTTTAATTTTGCTTATATTTGTTT
>NW_027114541.1:603704-621581 GCF_000696795.3 Halyomorpha halys | reverse complement strand
ATGTATTTATCTTATTATTTTTCTCTTTTCTCTCGTTCAATGCTATATTTTTGTCAGTAAATGTTGTGATTTTAAAAACTGAAACATTAATTCTATTTTTTTATCATCGTCTCCTAGGGTTTTTGAAATAGCTGGGCTTAGTCCTAATATATAAGCTATTGAGGTGTGGTGTGAAATAGGGGTATTGTTGGAAAATATGGCTTATTGTAAGATTGTTGTTGCAATACGGGCAGTTCGGAGGCGTTTCTTTTGAAATAAGATAGGAGTGGGTGAGTCTCGTGTGACCTATTCTTACCCTGGTCAATACAACCTCCTCTCTACGGCATAATTATATAGAATATAGTATATTCTATAGTATAATATCAGCATAATCAACATAGTTTTGTTTTGAAAAAAAAATGAAACATTTCATGCTTAATTATATACATTAACTTTTTTTCAGTAAAAAAGCATCGTAAATTAGGTTAAATATAAATGAGGCTTCGTTTTTGACATGTACTGTTTTAGCCAACATTTTTTCTTATTTCAAACATTTTATTGAAAAAAAAAGTCATTTTGGCTTTTACTTCACATCTCTCTTACAATTCTGTCAATCTGAAATTCGTTTGAATACACTATCTACAATTTATTCCTATTAAAGGGACATTACATTTGAAATCATTCGCCCAAAAATTATTGATTTTTTTTCTTATTTATTTCATTTTTTATCCTTATTAGTCTGAGGAAGTTTAATTTTTATATCCTAAATAATTTTGGAACATTATAATTGTAAAAAAAATTATTTATCAAAATATCTGTTGAACGGTGCATTTTAAAAAATGAGCTCAAATTTTAATTTCATAAATATCATAAAGAAAAAATAGAAAAAGATAAAGTAAAATCTTATAAATTTATTATTATATCAAGACATACCGCTCATATCCTAAACATTTGTACTGTGTAATGTACTACAAATTTTTTTAAAAAGAACTATTTATTACATATTGTAATAAATCTATTTAAGTTTTAAAATGTAATTAAATATCATTTTAGTCTATCCTGAGCTGAACAACTTTCCAATTTCGATAAAATACATATTTCCTAAAAAAAAACCATTTTTTTTCCCAGTATATTATGCTTCAAACCTTAATAAAGCTCCAATCTCCATTCTTGAATAATCATGTTGGTAAACCACGCAAAAAAATGACATCTGGCTTTACATAACCGCAGCAGTGATGAGCCAATGTTTTTCCAATATCTGATAGATTATCATGATGAATCCTGTATTACACACTGGGAACAAAGAGTATACTCAAACTATTTTATTTTTACCATACAATCATTATTGATATATTTTCCGCTGATATTCTAATATTATAATTATTCTTATGGATAATTTTTATTTAATTATACTCTAATATTTTTATTAATTTGTTTTGCCGAATTTTTATATCATTGTATTCATTTACTTTTCTGTTTATTTTTTTAAAAATATTTATAGAGTAAAACTACTTTATTTTATCATAGTATAATTTTTTTAGTCTTTTTATAACTATTTTCCACCTGTAATAGGTGTTTTCGTAATATATATTTTGGACATTGTATCCTGTTGGTGGAATGTTTTCATGAAATAAATAAATAATTTACTTTTTCATTACATGATTTTATAGGCTATATTAATGTTCTGCTTTGGGTACAATATTTTTTGTAATGAGTCATTAATTCTTATCATATAAATATTTAGTGAATATTGATTTTTTTTTTATATTTGAATATAAATTTTTCTTTTATTTTAAAAAATATTCACACTGCAAGCGACGTTTCGGAGTCCTCCACTGTCTTCAGGATAACGACAACTTTGAAAACACTGGAATAATAATATAATTACAAAAACCTATTTAAAAATGATTCTTTAAATATTGATATAAATCACCCTATTATAACAATAACATTCTTTCTGTTCCTGTCTACATCTTATTTTACAGTTGTAAAAATTTATTTTTTTCATTCAGATTTGGAAACAACAATCTCGAAAAGTATGTAAAATATTTGATAGGTAAATAAGGGTACCAATTGGAACAAATTAAAAAATAATTAAATAAAATTCTGATAGGATGAGAAATCTGAGGTTTCATACCCTGTAAGCTCAGTTGTATCAGTTGGCTATTTGAACATTAGAATTGAATATATACAACTAAATCTCCCCTATCTGGAATAATAACATAATAAAAAAAAACTTATTCAACAATTATTCTTTAAATATTAGTTAAACATTTATATAAATTGCCCTATTATAACAATAATATTCTTTCTCTTCCTGTCTACATCTTATTTTACAGTTGTCATAATTTTTTTTTTCATTAAGTTTTAGAAACAACAATCTCGAAAAGGATGTAAAATATTTGATATGGTAAATAAGGGTACCCATTGGAACAAATTAACAAAAAATATATATAATTCTGGTACCACGAGAAATCTGAGGTTTCATAGCCTGTAAGCTCAGTTGTATCTGTTGGCTATTTGAACATTAGAGTTGAATATATACAACTCAATCTTCCCTACCTATTCCTCATTTTTGTTTAGTTTTTCTATCGAAAATTTCCTAAAGCTGAAAATAATGGTAGTTATCGAAATATAATGAATATAGCATTTCACACGCCTCTGTAACTAATATACAGAACAGAAAGGTTAATGGGTCTTTGAGGGTTCATGTTTCAATGCGGTCGTTTGCAGATATTGTGTTTGCGTTCCCCAGCTCTAGGTTGTTAAGATTCTCTTATTTTCCACGCTTTAGTTATTTTGTTGTTATTGTGAACTAGAATTTCACAAAGATAATTTTAATAATTTATTAATAACTAAAATAAAGATGTATTCTTTTTATCCATTAAAGAACTGACATTTGAAAACTTAGTCCATTTGAACTGAACATCTCCGAAACCTCAAATAAAAAATCTGTTTTATATTGCAACCATGTTTCTAAAATTTATATTTGCAATTTATTTATTGTTTATAATGATCTCAGAGATAGAAACTTAATTTGGTCTTAATTTAATGTAAAAGTAAACTCAAGCTATAATCCAAACTGTTTTAATCCATATTTTAAATATAAATTTGAAAAAGTTGAAAACCGTCTATTAGTAACGTATACAATTTTACATTTTGATATATCAATAAATTAAATCATGTTAATTACTTATTACACCGGTCAACACAAATTGTTTGGGTACTAGATTAATAATTGTTGAATTTTAATTCCTTCCACGCAACTAATAAAATAAAATAAATGTTTTATTACATAAAGCTGGATTTATAGAAACTAAAATTATATTTGGGATTTTAAATGACATATATTAGCGCACTTTTCACTTTTTGCCAAATAGATATATATAGATATAAACATACGGTACTGAAAGAATATTTTTGCATTTATTTTTTTAGGTTGATAAAATTTGCTACAGTTTGAAATCAAAATATGCTCTGTGCTTCTCTGCTACTTTACAAAATGGTCAATGTTTGGAGGGTTGTCCAAACATGGACCATTTGACCTGAGAAGTAACAATTTGTCACATTTATTTTGTGAAAAATCAACGAACATGTTCGTTTTGCGAAAACAACTGCATATCAGGGTTATAAAATAAATTATACAAACTTTGGTTTCATTTTATAACAGAATTTTTAGGCTTAATTTTTCTTTTAAGAATTGCAGATGACTAAAAATATTGAAAAGTGGGGTATTACAGAAAACAATTCGAAAATAAAGTATTAAAGTTATAATTATTAATTTTTAATTAAATCATAATATGCAGAACAAAAATATAATGAATGCTGGGCGTATCGAATACGAAACATTGATCATACTCAAATCATTAATCTCTTTGTGGTAAATATTAATTTTTTATTAAATTATAAAATATGTTTGAAATAAATTTAGCATTCATATTCTATGTATCCAGTTCCAATTGTACATGTTTTTTGTTTATTAATAAAAGGGCTTAGGGCTGACATTTCCAAATTATTTTTTCAGCTACCCCTGCATTATCCTTTGATACAAGTTGAGTGTTTAATAAAATTTAATCCGTTTTTTCATAAAAAGCTAAAAATTAGCTGAATTGAGGTGGAATGAGACATTCCTAAATTATTTCGTGGAACCCTGGTTTGGAACTACTGGCTTATAGACACAGAAACTTATATATTTTATCTTGTTAATCGGCGAAGCTATATTAGACTACCTATTTAATGTCACAACTAGTTACAGACACAAAAGTGTGGCAGGAGATATATCTTTGCAATCCCAATATATTCATTAGTAGTAGTTACGCTTGTGTTGGAGACCTTGATAATTTTATGAAGAATGTATAAATACAACTGAAACCTTTTACTTTTTTAAATTTCATTGAACAGTATTTCTCAAAATAAGAGTCAATATAATGTACTTTTTTGAGGAATATGGTCAATCTTTTGAGAGCATTCTTTTGGAAAGTACTGGTCGTATAAAGATAATTCCGTTTGTGCGGAAATTATTGAAAGGAGTGCACTTATTTTGTTTAAATTATGAACTTATTCTTCATGCGTTCGCAAATATATATAGGTGCCGTAATCTAATAAAATAAATATGAGAACTACTGGACACAAACCCGTACAATCCATAAAAAAATTCATAAAGATCGAATAAAAGGTCCTAAATCGTAAAACGCTGGTGAAAAAGCTCGGATATTTAGGTATGTTTATATTTTTATTAATCCTGCATATTTAAAAAGTAATAAATTACATACTAATAACTATGTAATTGGCACAATTTCTTTAATTATTATTATTTTGCATATTTATAATAAGTATAACGTACCAAAATGTTAATTTTGATTACATACCCTGTTTTAAATATCACACTATGAAATATACATTTTGGTGTAATTGTTTTATAATTTTCAAATAATTAAAGTTTACTTTGTTAAATTTCTTAGTAGAATATATTATTATATCACTAAGAAAATTTCATTGTACATTTTATAATTTGAGTGTTCTTACAATAAATAGATTGCTGATCCCAAAGTAGATTGTCTGAAAATTTCCGAGAGCAATGCGTTTAATAATGATTACATATTTAGGCTGGTAGCTAATTTATTATTTTGACATAAGTTAATTGGCCGTTTTGTATTTTTAATTAGTGACGTATATTTTCATGTTCGTTTAGTTACTAAATGATACTAAAATCTTAATTTATAATCATTCGTGTTGAAGTTAAATTGAAACTATTGCATGATTCATCCGTTTTGATTATGGTTAGGCTAGTCTTGTACAGCTTTTGTGTAGTGCGTGCTTAATATAACCTCAACATATTAGGGGCTGCATGTATTTTTGTTTTCAATAGTTAATTTGCTGAAAGAGTAACTGTTATATTGTAACAATATATAACACACTCACACTCACATACATACATATATTTGTAATTATGTTTATATGCTAATATTCCAATTGCAGTAGTATATTTTACTAAATTAAGGCAATTAACACAGTCATTTATATATATTTAACATAGGCATATTGTACCTTAATTCATTTCAGCTGAATACGATAATTAATTTTTTTTTAAGTTTGTGTTAATATTAAGATTTATAGCTTATATTGTAGTTTTTTAAAACTGAAAATTGGAATATCTAGAATGACCTCTGAAATTTTAACTACGTTTATGGGTTTTTCATGTTTGTAGAGCAACTTTGAATGGCAGTAATGGAAATATATAGCGCTATCATTTTTCAACAATCGACATAAAGGGTGAACTTCGACATTTTCTCGATAAAAAAAAAAAAACAACGACAAAATAATGATTTATTCTTTTTGAAAAGCTTTTATATAAATAAATCTTGCTATAACAAACGTTTCGATGAATAGACATCTTAAGGACTTATAAGGGTTTATTTACACTATATTTCCAGACAATGTAATTAACTAAATAATAGCCTAACACACATAACTTTATATAATAATGATATATGTATATGTTACATATATATGTATATGTTAAACAAAGTTATTAATATGTAATAATTAAAAAGGGATATAAAACATTTTTGTGGAATTTTATATCATTTTACATATCAATTTATGTATTTTAGCCATATAAAAATACACTGGTGGAATTTCACATTTTACTTCCTCACTACGGAAAGTAAGAAAGCTTTGTATATGAATACAATAATTGTAGAAAATTAAAAAAAAAATAATCCTCAGAAATAAAAATTTTCATTTGTATTTTATGTTTTAGGAATCAAGGAAAAAGTTTAGTATCTTGTCTGTAGTCACGTTTATGTTCAGGCATAATACATAGAACCTTTTCATGATCAGTGAAAATCAACTTTTCCAATTCATTTTTTTTTTCCTTATGGGTTTTAACGTGAAAAGGTACTATGTTATACAATGTAACTTCAATCTCGTTTTGTACTACATGCTTTTATAAACATCTGAGGCCTTACCTTTTTTCTCCTTTGGACTGACCTTATGTCGAGCATTTATTTGCTAAGAGATTGGACTATCTGGTCACGGTTGGCAATATTTCTATTTCCTGCCATCTACCTTCCAGTCACGCACATTCGTGAGCCTGCACCCCATAAGTTGTGAAATTAGCCGTCCATATGTCTTGTCACTATATATCTATTTTCTATTAGGTTTTCACCAACGGTCTCTGATAATAAGATTTAGTTATAACTATTATTATCATCCCTTTTAATCTAAATGTTTGTACATTTTTACTTATGTATTATGTTTTAGTTCTAAAATTAATATTATGATATAAGAAATATAAATAAAGAACAAGTAAAATCCCGGGATGACCCCGCTCCGAAATTTTTAATTCAATTATTTAGATAAAATGTGTTAATAATATTGTTATTTATCTGTTCTTAACTAGCGTGTATTCCGATTAACGTGTGTTTAAAAAAAATAATTAGAAGTTAATTAATTTGGATGTAGCACTTCTTAGTGAACAATTGATATTAAATTTTTATAAAATACTTGTCATACATTATGAAATATTATGGTTTGAATGTGTATTACTAAATATCTCCAAGTCAAATACTCAAATATTATTTATATTTATTTTAATTGACTTTGTCTTTTTACAAATTCCTGATTTCAAAGATGACTTATTTAATGGAAGATTATTGATTGTCCGTGTGTATAGATGAATGGAATATGGTCCGGGTGCGGTAAAAAAAAAACTCAAATAGTAGATAATTATACTATTTTATTGAGCCAACGTTTCGCCCCACGTTGCAGGGTTTCGTCAGGAATAAAAAAGATACAAACACATAGTTACAAAAGGAAAAAAAAGATAAGTGTAAAATAACAGGAGTATAAAATGTAAAAAAGTAAGACATAATAAGAAAAATTAAAGGCTGTAAATAGTAAATGAAAAGGGTAATAGTAACAGATAGATAAGAGAAGAAATATTAAAGAAAATACAAATAAAGAGATGTATAAAAAACACAAAAAAAAAACACAATCAAATGATGAGACAGAATGCATTCCTGTTTTGACGGCAGTCAAAAATAAAGTGACCGTTGGTATTGGGAGGAGTGGGGACGGCAGTTATGCCACAATAACGAAAATAATTTGTAAAGTAAACATAGTAAAAAAGTATTTAAATTAGGTGAACAATAAATGGTAATATACATAATAATAGGGGGAGAAGAAATTAAAAAAAAAAAAAAAGATAGAAAAACAAAGGAAAAGTAAAGTATAAAATAATGGGATACAATGTGTGTAAGTAATTAAGAAACAAAATATACCAAATGAGCACCAAACATTACATTATTCTCATTTAATACCAGTACTTTTAACAATTTGATGACCAAGACTTACTTTTGGGAATTATCTTACCCTCTGAATATTTAAACAAAATTTATCTAGGCTTGTATTATAGAAAATTATAGAAACCTAGTTTTAAATTTGTCTCAATCCAATTCATCTTATATAATTTTCGTTTAGTGATAATTATATTTAAATAAGCAGAATAAATCATAATAGAAATAAGTTGAAAATAATCAAGCATGAATAAAAAATACAGTAATAAAAATAGAGTAAAAATACAGTGATGACCCACCCCACTAAGACTCCTTTTTTTTATTTTCAAATCCTCTTTATTGATATATAGTTACGATTACAAATATATGATAATACAGTGTATATATACTAAGACTCCTAGGAAGCGCCGGTCCTATATCACTGTTGAAATATTAGCATAAAACGGGAAGAGGAAACTTTAAGATAGTTAAATCGAGCATTATTTGAAAAGCGGTGTGAAAACCCTCCACTTCCACCCTCCATGGTAGCCTTACTTATCTGACTTTTTAAACAGATAATCTTAGCGAGTAGGTTGGTCAATGTGCATGTCACAATCCCACAAGACGAGATCATAACACAAAAAAAAGGCAATCCTTCCCCGCCGGATCCGCCCCGCTAAGACCACCGGGGAGCGAGGTCTTATATCACTTTTGAAATATTAGCTTAAAACGGGAAGAGGAAACTTCAACCTTAAATCGAGCATTATTTAAAAAGCACCTGAAATTGAAAAACGGCTTGATATTGGGCTTAAAATATTACTGTATTTTTTATTTATAATTGATTATGTTCTTATTTTTATTTTATTCTAATTTACTCTGATCATATTAATATAATTTCTCATTTTCTTTACGTCTTATAGTCCTATTATATTTTACATTATGCTTCATATCATTTTATATACTTTTTCTGTTTACAATATTTTTAGTTGTTTCCTTTGTAGCCCTGATGAACTACTGTAAAATGGGGGGGGGGGACGTTAGTGCATAATAAATAGATTTGTACTGTTTGATTTCCTGTTTTTACAGTCACCCGGACCATCTCCCTCTATTAATTACATAGGTAAATTAACAATCTTCTAATATATTTAGTTTTATTTTTTAAAATAGATGTAAAAGATTGTTATAGAATTTGACTAGAGCTGAAGATAGTAATGCCCAGTGAACTACTAATAATTTAGCATGTTGTCTAGGTCAAGAGTGCCTTTCTCTGTTACGAAACTCATTGTTCATGCTAATAATGCTGATCTCAGTGTACGCGTTTTGCTTTGGCCCATTTTGTCCCTACCTACTGTTTTGTCCTCCAAGTCCAAGCAAGAAATATTAGCTAGAACAGTTTGTCGAAATATCAGTTTCAACACTTGTTTTGAATATTTCTTATTGTGTCTATTCTTATTGGAAATAATAGGTTTGTTATAAATAACTACCTTGGAGTATTATTTATTGCAAGGAATATAAATACCGATAGTTTTTTTATTATTATTATGTTCAAATGATTACATCAAATTAATAATAATTACTCCGTCACTATCGACTTGAATTGGCCTACACAGGTTTCGAATTGGATTACAAATAATTTGCCTGAAAGATAACCTATGCCTCATACAAACTCTCCAAAGTAGTAAAATGATTTTAAAAACTAAAAGTATTAAATCTACTTCTTGAAGCCCTAGGTGTATCTTAGACGTAGTTGGCAGGATTATGTTAATTGGATTTGGAGGCATTTATTTGTATGAGGGTATTAATGTCAGAGTTCAACGCTTGTTTTGAATTATATGTTGTGTAATTGAAATTTTCAAAAATTTTGAGTCAAGTCTTTTTATTTAGGAGAGCTAAACTGTTTAAACTTGCAACCTCAATATTATTTCTATTTTTTGCCTGTTTTCAAATATTCTATCAATCTCAAAACTTTTTTTTTGTAAATAGTTTAACATTTCCAAGAGTTTAACAAAAAGCCTCCTCACTTAAAAAAAAAAAAATCAAAATATTTCAACACTCCATATTCAATTGCCTTCTCACAACGAGTGGAGACATAATTTATCATAATAATTCAACTAAAGCTATGTGTTGCTCAAAACGAAGATTAATCGGCATACGCCACTCTGCTTTTAACTCCGTACACCAGTACTTCCACACTCTTTTTTACCTCTGTTCCACAATCCTAGACCAACGTATACTATTTTTTGGGCAGGATTTCTAAGTGTAGTTGAGTGAGTCGGATCTGGATTACATACTGAGTCGGCAGGGCTTGAACAACAAATATTTCTGATGAAAATCTTGAGTTAAGTCTCTTTCATTCAGGATATGTGTTAAATATACAATGTCTTAACATAACTTCAATGAAGTTCATCCTAAGGAATAGAACAATGGTGTTCAATAATGTTTTAGTTATATTATACAATAATTTTTAGGGACTACATTATTTTTTTTATTGCAAAAATGTTGATATTTAATTTGATAACATGTGCAAATATCCCAATATAAAAAGCTTTATGAAACTCGGTTTAATTTCGTCAAAATGCAGAATAGAATAAAATCTGAAGTTTCCCACTGCCATCAAGGTGCTCAAGAAATATAGTAAACTTAAGAGAATCTACCGGTCTTTGTCAGAGGAGATTTGATATTATTGGAACAGAATACCACTTAGACATAATATAAACTAACTAAATGAAAAGAAAAATAACGTTATTCTTGAACATGACCCAGGAGGTTACACATATACAATCAAGGGGTTCCAACATAACATCAAATTGTAGAGTTAATGATAATCCACATCAATCTATGTTATAGTTGATACCACTTCTGAAGTGGTGGGTATCATGGGAGAAACTCGAAGAGGTTGTGGTACCACCATTTCTATATCTAAAGTATCGATTCCCGATGCACATTCATTTAAATTCTATTCAGTGACTGTCGATTAAAATATAAAATGTCCAATACACGAAAAACTAAAAAAGTTAAAATATTTAATTAATTAATAAATAAACCCGACTATGGAAATAACCATATCTTATACTCGTATTTCTTCTAAGAGACGGGATGTTATTGCATTTCTCCTTAAACATATTATTGTTGTCGGTAGCCTTCCACAAAACATACTACTCTTGGCAAATATATGCAGTCCTATGAAACGGCAAGTGTCACCATACAAAAAGGTCTTGCATCTGCATGTGTAAACATAAAGAAGGTGTATTAATATATATTAATACAGCAGTCACGAGTTTCGTTCAGATGTGGAAGACACCCGTTTACTATACCAAGTTTCATTATTTGTATAGATATAGCTAAAAATCCATTAATATGTTTAAAGAGATTTGCAAGAACATCCCGTCTCTTAGAAGAAATATGAGCATAAGATAGAGTTATTTTCATAGTATTTATTTTTTGTTAAAACTTGTCAACAATATTCATTTAATTTATATCTCACCGACATTAAGGACGTTTTTACTACTGGCTATGGTATGCATTAGGACGAAGAATTTAATGATTGTGTATAGAAATTCGGTAGGATAGGAAGAGAGGAGATAATAAGGTTTAGTACCTAAGCAAGAAGAAAAATTTAGTAGATCACTGGCAAAGAAGCCATTAAGGTTCAGCCTTTGTTCTTGGGAGATTTATTTATTATTTGTTTGTAGGACCATTTATACAGCTATTTTATAGACCAGAAGTTTCCTTTAAGGTCTCTTGGGTATGTAACCAACATCCCAATGTCCCCTGGTTTCACACTATCACTCTTGGGATTCGGAGTTAGACTGTGTGTCGGTAAGCTAATGGAAGTTTACAATGAATAGCTGCATCACTCCCTGGAGGACACACCTGCAATCCTTCTATGGAATGGGATACATTCCAGTTATCTCAGAAAATCCGTTTCATTAAGAATCTGATGCGCGGATCAAATAACTTTCACTTACCCACTCTACTTTGAGAAAAAAAAAAACAGTCTTAGAATGTTTCAAAACAGATATTTAGGGTAACAATAAATTTTCTATTTTTTTTTTTCGCAGTACACATACCACATCAGAGTTGGGCAACTATGAAACTAATGGCTAAATTGTCATGGATACGATATTTATTTATCAATGGTTCATTCATGAATAACGGTCGTATCCATGGCTTGCTATTTTAGCTATAGCTAATTTTTGCCTATCTCTGATATATATAGAGGCACAAAGATACACTCGGAGCATACAGAAATACCCACACACACCTTTTTTGGTTATTTCAGCTGAGGGAAGCCCCTTCATAACATGTTTTCAATCATTTTTTTTTTCAATATTTATTTATTGCTATTTACAACTGTACATTATAATACATTTAGTAAATCTGATCTAAGTTAAATTGGAACGTTACAGGTGTGTAGAGAACAACTACACAATTGGTAGCACTCTAATGACATTTTACATTAGCTGGTCTAGTGGCCATCTTATTTTCAGGCGCCTCGGAGGATTGTCAGGAATGGAAGAGGATGCAAGATTAGAAACTAGGGGGTTAGTTTTTGTTTTTAAATCAGAAATAATAAATTTTGTGAAAAAAAAATGTTTTTTTTCTTTATGCTATGAAAATTTTGTATTTAAGGAGTTTCTGAGGTACAAAAAACCGAATAGTATTCTGTCACTACCTAAAATACAACAGTTTTACATGATATAATATGAAATATATAAAATTTCAGATTTTTCTATTACACTTTGGTCTTGGCCGATCGGGTAAAAATAATTTTTCTTCTTTTGTTAGTTATACAATTCTTTCATAGTTAATATTTATCATTTTTAAATTACTTTTAACAATGAGAAATAGTTAATTACTTCAAATAAACAAATTTACTGGTTACTTTAGAGGAATATTTTTTTAATATTCGGCATTTAAGCCCTTTCAAATTATACTAACGAAAACGTTAGTAACTCCTCAGGTTCCACCCCACGCATCTTCCATCTATGGTCTTCCAAAACTGGTAATACATTTTTGAAATTTTCCTCGGCACCCCCTTGATAATGATTGTACTAAAAAAAATATATTGCTATAATATATTTGGTTTATGTAGTCGGATATCGTCATTTTCTCGGATAATCTCAGAAAACGGCAGCTAAGATCTTCTTAGGCTAGAACGATAAAATTCAAAATGGTAAAGTCCTCTTAAACTTTAGACATGGGAAAAATAAAATATTTTGTTTAATATTTGTTTAAAATTAAGCTATAGTAAAAGAGGACATATTTAAATGGTGTAAAATATGCGAAAATGGTTGACCATTTTTTTTTCTTCTAAATTCTTGAATTTATGAAATTAAAATCGGTTTTTTAGTCATTAATCTGTTTTTAAAACTTCTACGTTAATTATTTTAACATTTGTTTTATAATTTAAATAATACAGCATGATCATTCAGAGTAGATTTAAGGTTGTAATCTTCTTAAGGATTCCTCTCTTGAGTTTCGTTTTTTGCTAGATAATTTACCTTTTCATTGAAGAAAAGTTCATTTCAGCCCTTATTTCTTTTTTGCGTTTCTTCCTTCGATATCAGCCCTTTCTTGATAAAGTCTAGACCCTCTTTAGTTAGAGTTTTTTTTTTTTTTATTATCCATCTGCAAAGGTCTGCTAGTAATGAAATTCTTATATTTTTTTCCCAATAGATGACAGTTATTTAAAAATGCCATTGGTATTCTGTAGAATTGTGAAATATTAACTTTTATAAGTAAAAAAAAAACCATCCCAGGTGAATAAAGACGGTCTTATTCAACTAAAAACAATGAAAATGGAATTTATTTAAAACAATTTGTCCTTCCTATTATTCGAAGCTCTGTTCAAGTTGTGACAGTGATAAATTATTCATTTTATAAACCGGGAGATTCAGTTATAAAGGATATTTTATAAAAAGCATTAATAGTTTTCTAAAGTTTTATTTTTAGATTTATTACCACGGTTTTTCTTTGACACTTCTTAACTGTATCTAGAAGTTGAATTTTAAGTTTAAAGTCCTTCACTTGTTTCTATGTTTAAACCTATATAATTTGATTTATATGTAATTAATTTAATGTAAAAAATAACCATTTCTCATTTTTATTCGTAATAAACAATGGATATATAAGTTAATAAAGCATTTGATAATTAATTAAAGTAGAATGAAAGTTGTCATGTTATCATGGTAATTATGATAATTGTCAGAATTTATTTTCCGTATCCTACATGAAAAAATGAAAAGCATGGTAATTCTGAATAATAAATAAGCAGCTTGAAAAGTGCAGGGATTAATTTGATCTCAAAATTGGATAAAAAGTGATAGTTTTGTAATGCGCCCACTGCACAAGATTTTTACAGTCTGTTACTGCTTTAAAATTTGAGCGGGATGATTATTGTCTTATTAAGCCTTATATAAATTAATTATGAATATTATGGTAATAATAAGTGTATTGTTAATGTAAATGGATAATCTTATAGTATTTCTAGTTAAATTGAATATGTATTTCGAGAGTAGTTTGAACTTTCGAAGCCTTGACTTGAAACGAGTGAGGGTTGAGGAGGTGAGTAAGGTAATTTGCTAGACCCTAGTGGATAATCTATGCAAGATAGCGCTCGAGTCTTAAATGCTAGTGATTAGATGCACGACTTCAGGTTTCTAAGAAGAGATATTGTCTAACTGTAGATAGTTCCAGTCTAAAAGCAGTTCCTAAAAGTATTCTGTTACTGTTTTGTGCCGCTTTTAGTAGCACGATAGCCCGTGCAGAAAAATGTAACTTATTTTACACAAGATTTCATGGATCTGAATTAATTATGATCGATGAACTCAGAGTTCATTCAGTGTTCAATATCTTTAAACCTACTTACCGAGCGAATAAAATCACTTTTTTTAAAATAGTGGAAATTTAAAATTTAAAGCTTAAATCTGAGCTCCAAAAAATCTTATTTCCCTCAATAGTTCCCGAGATACAGATTATCAGAAGGCAATATTTTTTCCTTCTTAAAATAACGAAAAATCTACATTATGTGATTTAGATTTAAGTAGTTTTCCATTAAAGACTATTTGATTCCTCATTCAAATCAGTCTTGTACTATAAATAAAATTATTTATGATGAATTCAATGTCTCGTCTGCCGCATATTTTACACGAAATACATATTTGTTATGTATTAATATAATAGGAAAACTTTTTTTTTTATCCTTAAGAGGGATTCCATAGCCGTAGGACATTTTATTTTCTCGATACTTATTGTACTTGTATTTTTAAATAAAAGAAATAATTATAGAATATTCACGATATTTCTCCTATAATATGCACCAGAAAGTTTAAATTAATCCTTGTTAGTAAAGAAATATTTAAACTCACAAAGTAGTTGATACATGATTTAGTTGGACGGAAAACTGTGGAATAACGATCTGAAAACTCTGTTTATATCTCATCATTTATGTATTTAGTAGAATAATTATGATATTTTTATTTTTACGGAATTTTTATTTAACGAAGAAAATTTAAAAATTTAATTTTAATTTTTTCTATTTTTCATTATTCTGCTCAATTTAATATAGTCTCTTAATTCATTTATAATATTTATTTCCTTGGTTAAATATTTTATTTCTAAAAATTGTTTATATGTTTTCTTATTCATTGTTATTGTCAATGTTTGTTAGTATTTGGCTCAATTAAGGTTCAGAGTTCTTAAAACATTTTTTAGTAAAATAATATATATATTTGGAATATTTGTGTTCTATGTATACATTTAACTTATGTATAAAATCCTATCTTCTTTTTTAATTAATTTATTTTTTAATAAGCATTATTATTTATAATTGACCTCCTGCGGACAGATATTCCATTTTCCTATTCTTTTTTTTCCGGCGCTTACTATACAGGTATTTTTATAAATAAAAGTAATTATTATTATACTGAAAAGGTAAGTTATTAACTTTTCCGATAGATCATTAATTTTTTTTTAAAAATGTGTTTGGATGCCTAAAGCGGTTTTGTGGTTTCGTAGGTACTTGACGCTTATATGGAACAGATTCCGGCTCACCATATAAGAGGTTTACATGAACTATTCCTCCGATTAAATAGGCCAAGATAATATTTAAATATTTAGTTGAAAGGAAGTTGTTTTTTTCATACAATTTTGTAATAATATGATTTTAATAACTATGTTTGCTATAAACTTATCTGTAGTTTTTTTTTATTTTTACGGTAAACAATAGATAAGTATTTCAATACTTTGAAAAACAAGTTTTTAAACAGAGTTTTTCATTATTTTATTGTTGGGTAAAGATTTTTTTTTTTTTTTTTTAAACCGCTTCAGAAGAATACTACAGGTTCATTGGTGTACGGTTCGACTCATTCCCAAATGCCGTGCTAAGTTGGATACAATCTATCACGCCGTAATCGGAATTGCTACTGGAGTATTTCAAACAAGCCCCGTCCTAACCCTATCTGATCCAGACTATCTTCTCTTGTGTTCAAATGACTAAAATTAGCCATAATCTACACTTCTAAATTTTACACCAAGTCATATGGAAGTTGTAGGGAACGAACTGGCTGAGCTATTAGAGAAGCACTAGCTCTGCGACAACGGGATTTCTCCTCTACCAGAAATGAAAAAAACCTTCCAAAAATAAATTAAAGATTAATAGCTATGTGAAATGAAAGCCTAACGATTAAACCAAAAATTTAAAAAAGGTGTTGAAGCCCTGGGGTACTTACCGTAATGTCGTAGAGAAGAGGTCGTACTGAGGAATTGGTCAACTCCTAACAATGATGATAAAAACTGTCAAAAACATAACATTAGTAATGAAATATATATTTTTAAAAACATAAATGGCTTTAATGACAAGAGACGTGTTAATAAACAAAAACGAACATGGCATTCACTAATTACAAAATCCACAAATCCATTTTGATAAGAAAATCTTGCACAATGATCTGATTATTGATTGGCACTAATATTTAGGTCAATTTGATCATATATTTCTACATTTATAATTTCTTTTTATAATACTTATTTTAATTATTAGTGACTAGAAAATGTATCAAATATTCCATAGTAAAAAAAAATAAATTTTTTAAGTTAATTAGCTATTTTTTAAAAATTAAAATAAATTAATATATTTGCCAAGATTGTCTTTGTATAGCTTAATATGTCCATTGGCCATCTATATTTTTCAAATTTAACTATCATTTATCATTTTGATTGAAATGTTACAAGGAGCAATGTCATTTTAAAAAATACTGTCAATATTTTGTGCAAAGATACTTGGTACTTTTTTACTGACTTGTACTTTGTACTTTTTAAGTACTGTAAAAGTGGGTTACTTCACGCCAGTTTTTTTTCTTCAATATTCTGCATCACTGCCCCACTTATCAGACGTCAGAAAAGTCTGAACATTATATTTCAGCTACCTTAGAGTATAAATAAAAAAAAAAAAATGGTTTGTTTAAATTATGTTGATAAAAATATATTTTAATTGAATTTTTTAATCAGAGGAACGAAATTTATGGGTCCGTAAGAAGACCATACCATTTTTTAAATCAACTTACACCTCAAAATTGATAGCTGGTAAAATGTACATTTTAACACATTATTTAGGTCTCTTGGATCAAGTTGCAATTGTTTGCCTACTTTGTATATCGAATATTATATTCAGTATGATACATTAATTTTTGTAATTATTTATTTATTTAGATAGAAATAATATATAAAAAATAAATTAGTTCAGAACAAAAAAATAATTGTGAAATAAATATCAGTACTGGTTCCCCCAAGATCAGCTGTCGCGCTTAGAATTAAGTTCATACGAGAACAAAAGGACTACTTAAAAATTTTTTTAAAAAATTACATATATTTTCTAAATACTATGAAGACGTCTGAATTTTGTATTTCCATACTGAATCTTTCTTGAGATGAATTACAAAAAAAAAGAAACCGAAATTTTTATTCTGCATGAATTCAGAATTATGTATATAATATATTTAATTGATTTGAAATCAACATTTTCTTGAAAGGATAATAAGAATTGAGGTTATTTCCTCGATTTTTTGTGCAGGGCTATTCACGGTCCAAATTTTAGTAATTTGTACTAAGTAATAACTAA
>NW_027114541.1:598028-603594 GCF_000696795.3 Halyomorpha halys | reverse complement strand
ATGTCAGAAAATATATAATTATTTCTAACTAAACATTGCTACCAATAATCGGAAGATACATTTTCTTTTATCCCTTTCTGCCCTTTGAATGCTACCAGTGTGCCACAATGAGCAACATGAAAATTTCGATGTCAACTGAGCCATTTTATCTTTTAAGGAGCAAAGTTACCCACTTCTATGTTACTTGTGGTCATCTAATAAAACAAAAAGTAGCTGTGCCTGTGTTTTGTAATTTGAAAACTAATATTTATGAATTAATAATATTTGTTATGTTACTGTGAAAAAGAAACTGTTTTATTTAGGAAGTAGCAATGCTGCCCAAATATAATTGGTTACCATAAGTCGCAGCAGACTATTCAGTATTTATGAGAAAATATACATACTACCATAATTAATTTAAAATGTTTTTCCGTTATAGCTACGAACACAGCTTTTTTTTCATTACGTGCATATTTAACTAGGTTACAAGTTGTATTAAAGTGTATAGAATATTGTCAGTTCAAAATGAATTCAATCAACTTATATATAAATTTAGCAATACTGGCTTGGGATTATCTTTCCTCACACTCCTGCTCTTGTATAATGGTCACGTCTTGGGAAGGATCTGCACGAGGAAATTTCTTTTCAACCCTTAGTGCTCCTTTTGTTGGTCCTTCTGTGGTGGGTCTCTTATCTGAATATTTGAAATGCTAACGAATTCTATTGATGTATAGCAAATTTTGAAGTTCTGATGGCATCCCATTTCCTCATGTATTAATTAAATGTAGCCTCCTGTAACACAGTGGTAGATATATCAATCGTCCAGATTAAGAGGCACAGCTTCAAATCTCCAAGTTTTAGAAATTGAACTAAATAATCCGTTGAGCGACCAGCTTTGAATATTAGCCGTACCCTAATGAAACAATAGGTTCTCTATCAGCAGTATGAATTATAAGAAACATTCTGAGGAGTTTCTTTCTCGAACTTAGATGATCCTACCCACAAAATCTTCACCGTAAATCGTGTATGTGGTCCTTTGGGACTTTTCAAGGCGGCAAAAGATCTGTAAGCTCTATCGTTCCAACAAGAAAAACAAACTGTTTTTGGTGCCTCTTTCAATCTGGATGCAATATGATTGTTTGTAATGTTTTAGTTAGAAATTGGTTTTATGGTAGATTTTGCTTTACAACGTATTAACCCTAGTTCCCCAATGTCCCCCTATATTGCATATTTGGCAATAATTTGTTAAACTAAGAGTAAAAGAAGAATTTTTTACTTAGTTGAAATTCATATATATTTATTGGAAGATCTTTGACAACGTGTTATATACAAAAGCAAGATGATCCGGGTGTGGTCAAAAGAACTCAAATAGTAATTTAACGTTTCGCTCTACATTGCAGAGCTTCTTCAGGGATAAAAAAGATACAAACAACTAAAATAATGTAATAAAATATGAGTATATAGTTAAAACATACTTAAAAGTTTAATAGTTAAAATGAAATAAAATTAAACTAAGGTATCGCTAAAAATGATTAAAAATATGTGAACGTTTATGTAAAAATTAACAAAAAAATGTCATTCTTCGAAATGACATTAAATCATGAATGAAATTTTGAGATTAGACCCCTATGGATGACATAAAATGTTCTTCTATTGTAAGTTGTTGGCAAACGAATTGAAAGAAGCGCTTGATATGGTTTGAAAAACACATGTCACATAGTCGTCTTTCTCTGCTAGAGTATAGGTAAATTGGTAATTTCAAGTAAAATTAATTAAAATAATTATTACCACTACTCCTAATATTCTTCTCATTTTGTTAACTCGGTGAGAAAAACTGCCATTCATTGGAATTTGAATACTTCATATTAAAACCCGACCGTTGAAGAGAGCTATAGTTAGGAAATTCTCAAGAAGAATGCTGGGATGCTCCTCATGAATTCCTCCAGAGAGAACTAATATCTTCGATCGTTTTCCAATGAATCTGAAAATTCTTAAAAATTTAATATACTTCAAAAGGTCGTACTAAATACGAAGTTGAAAAAAAGTCCCCTTCTTAACAATTATCATTAGTATTGGGGTTCAAGATTCAAATTGTTCAATTGATAGTAAATATTTCGATATTTTTTTGTTTTCAATGATGGAAATTATTAAATTTACTTTATAATTTAATGGGTCTGCTATTTAATGATTTGTGTACACCTTCAAATTTTTCACAATCGAATTCACATAGAACGGACACACTAGAAAACCAGATAAGTATCTCAAAGTACACCCTCAAGTATCAATGGTAGAAAAATGGAGTAAACGATTCGAATTATGTAACCACGGGTAATAAAACCTACTAATTTCATGTTTTTTCCGTTATAGAGGTATCGGTAAAAAAAACTTTCATACTGAATTCCGAACTCAAACGGCAATGAAAATTCCTATTGCTCAAACCATTAAATTTTATTAGTTCTTTAGCTTATAAACTTTACAAAATATTTCAATTTATTATTTTGGGGGCTTAAAAAAAAGTAATTACAAAAATTTAATTTAATGGCTGTCACCGTAGGCTGTACATCTTAAGCACTAACTTAAGTAAATTGGTGTATTTGAAGCTGAATTTCAAATTAGTTTATTTATTTTTTTTTTATTCAAAATATAATTGTTCAAAACTGTTTTCAGTTACGGCAGTTTTTGGATTAATTTCACGTTGATTTTAAATATATATTTATTTAATTTTATAAGTATAATTATAGAATATGAAAAGATATTAGAACATCAGTATCTTTTTTTTTCCATATAACTACTTCACTAATTTCAAAAGAAATCTCTTATTCATGTCGACATTATTAAAAAATAAAACAAAAAAAAAACAAAGTTCTGGAATGGTATTAACTAATAACAATTTCATAAATAATAACTTTTTAAAATATCAAATAAAGTAATACGTTGATTAAAAATACTATAGGAACAATTAATTACTAAAACCAATTATTATTATACGTAACGGATTCCTATCTGTTATGAACGAGATGAACAACGGACAGAAATTTTGCTAAATGGTTTAGTTTATGAGACTTTAAAAACGAAAATTTAGAATATTGGTTAAACGCTTTTTAGGGCATGATGTTTTTTTCCACCTGAACAATCGTATAATTTATATGATTATAGTAATATCATTACTATAAATTACTAAGCTTATTAGAGATAGTTTAATGTAAAAAAAAAAAATGATTCTCATAAGGGAAATTGCCTTGTAAAATTATATTTTATATTATTCTAGATGATAAATGAAGGTTGAACTAGATTCTTATAACGAATGAAATCGAATTTATTTATATGTATTGAATGATTCAGAAAAAAATCGTTTTAATTAAAAATTTGTTTGAAACAGTTGCCTAAGATTTATGACTCATAAAAAATAACTAGAATTAAACGTGAAAACTAATTGTTTTATTACGATACTGAACTGATCAATCTAAGATTTTATCTTTTAGCCTTCGAGTATTCATTTGATATATTCAAATAAGCTCACCGATGATATTTTTTTCCCAATGATAAAATTAACTTTTTAACCGCTCGAATTCCGGTACAAATATATGACTAATTTACCAAGTAATTGGACAACTGATTTTCATTATTATTTTTTTTTATTAGTTGTAGAAATGCTTCACAACCGGTACACGACTCTGACATCATTCAAGAAGTATTAAATCTGACGTGAATTAAATTAATTTTATTTCTTAATTAGGATCTCAGAAATTCATTTAAATTATCAAACTTATAATTTTATTAAGAACCATAACCTGAACTTATTTATGAATTATGGCTAATTTTTCTTATGTTCTATTTCCTACTTGTCGCAATATTGTTTTTTCCATTTTACACAGAATCTTTAAATTGTTGGCCAGATAAAAGAGGCTATGTACCTAAAAGTCAACTAATTAAATTAATTGAAAACATTCAATTTAAAAAGAACATTTTTTATTCGATTTCAATTTTGTTCCAGCAAAATGGTATTCATTACTTTGTTTTGTTTTTCAAATGATGAAAATTAATTTCTCCGGGAATAGGAACTACTTTAATTCTATTGATTCTACTATTCTAATTCTAACTCGTTTGAGTTTATTCATGCCCTTAAAATTTTATTAGATTTTATTTTTTTTGAACAAAGAAAAACTGGATTCATTATTATAATGGCCAAATTGAATAAAACATAGGTGATATTTTTTGTAATTATAGAGTTATCTATTATTAATTATTCTCATACACAATTTGATATTGTAAATTTTATCGCTTTGAAAATTTATTTATTAATTTTCCAATCCCTAATCACTTTTTATTTAATAATTATTTACAAAGATATGCTGGAACTGCGAAGGCTCAACATCTTAGTAATTTAATTTACAGAGACAAGCAGTTCTTCTATAATTTTCAGGAAATGATGGAGTTGCATGAATTCTTGACGAACTTTAAAACATATTCTCAAAGCATCTAAAAGTTTGTGATTTCCTTAGCAAAACGAATCAAGTTTCTTCTTTAATGAGCTCTGAGTTCTCAATTAGATCTCAACGCGTAATGCTCCGGAGCATTGAGTGAAATACGAAAACTTTGAGACATTAAATTTTAAGTTCTCCATCTCAGCACTATCTATGAAAATAGATCTTTTGTTTACTTTTCCCTGAACAAACTTGATGATACAGCAGAAATATAATTTTAAAAGTCCTATAGCATAAACAGACGTTAATGATTTTCTTAGACAAAAAATAAACTTATCATCTGGTAATTACGTTTATGTGTGTTACGGTTTCAAAAATTAAGTTCGCGCATCACACAACTTTCCCTTATTATTCTATATGCGTCCCCAAGTTTTTTGTAAATCGGTAGGTTCGTGTTAAAGCTATCCCTATTTTCGTTATTAAAAAAAAATTGAAAGGCAAGGAAAGGTGAAAATTATAAACAAAAGATTTTTATTTTTCAGTTGCTAGAGATATTCATATTCATATGGAAAAAAGATGTGCATTATAAAAATAAAATCATGGTTTTAAAAATTAAATACTATGTTTAGTTTAGTTAGAAATACTAATTGACAGTCGTATTTCGTCTTCGTTTTTATGGACTATTTATTTACTTTTATGGAGTACTTATTTTTAAGTGCTACTCAATAGTCAATATTCAAGTCTGTTCTATAACCGTCTAAATAAAAAAAAAAAATAGAAATTCGGAAACAGCTTCAATATTCTTTTCAGATCAGAAGATCTTTTCGAATAATGAGAAAAATGTTATAATTTTTTTTTAATATCTTTATTGAGATTTACAACGGTATATAACAATGCATTTAGTAAATTTACAGCGGAGTGATAATGGCGTGTAGTGAAACTACCCATTGGTAGCAAGCAGTCTAATAACGTTTTTACATTAGAAGGACTCGAGGTCATCTTCTTTTCAGGCGCCTCGGAGGATTGTCATATATGGTTGAGGAAGCAAGGCCAGATACTAGTGAGTTAGGGTGGTTAGTTATTTTATAATGGAAGGAATGATTCTGGTTAATGTAATAATTTAACGTATTTATTGGATACATTTAATTATTGTAAAATAGAAT
>NW_027114541.1:584915-592507 GCF_000696795.3 Halyomorpha halys | reverse complement strand
TATGATTTTATTTGTGACAAAGTAAGGAGCATTGAGGATTTTACGAAGGATTTTGGATTGTAAGGATTGAATACGAGAAGAATTCGAAGGTTTAGTGGAGCCCCAAAGCTCAACTCCATATGTCCAGATTGGCCTTATTACAATCATGTAGATCAGTCTTTTGTAATGTGTTGGAAGTTTAGACCGTTTGTCTAGTAAGTGTGTAATAGTCGAGACCGACGTGTTTTTTTGAGTCTTCTGTGAGGATTCCAGGTTGATCGTTTGTCCCAATGTAGTCCAAGGTAGTGGATCTGTTCGACAGGGGTAAGAGTAACATCATTAAATGAAACTGTATGGCGGTCGGTGGGTTTACGGCGCAGGGTAAAGTTGATTTGATGGGATTTGTTGGAATTTATCTTAATCCTCCAACTGTAATTTTTAGTTTTTAATCTTCAGAGTAGGTCTGATAGATAGGAAATGTTTCTTCAAATTTTCTTGAATTTTACTTAAGTTAATATGGCAAGATCATTTTATCATGATGCGATTTTATTTGACTATTAAATTGAGACCTATTTGAAATAGCTTAAATGTCAAAATGGAGTATATACCTCGACAAGGCTATACGATCATTGTTTTTGATTTAGTTAAGTAATTTTTATTTTGATTCAGTCAACTCGGGACTAGAAAGGGATCATGGTGGAAAGGTTTGAAGAACTTCGAAACTGAAAAATCGCACACTTCATATTTACATAATCAATTTTTGGATATTGTTCCTTTTTAAATACAAATATAAAATTGATGAAAGATGCGAAATTATAGAATCCAAAATCTAATCCATTAATAATTATTTGAATAATCGGTTTTATTTTACTCAAATATTTCCAATATAACCAAATATTCCAATATATAAAATTCAAGTATTTTAAGAAAGTGATGGAAACCGGACTACAATTTCATTTCCATTTTTTTCAGATAGAAAGTCTTTTTGGGTAATGTATTAAAGAAATATTCTACTATCTATTTTTTTGTTTATTTTGGTTGGTAATGTTTACAATTTTAAGTGAAGTAATGACAATTGTTCTTGTGTTTATTTATAAAAATGTTTTATTTTAAGAATAATATAACGTAAAAAGATAAGGTTTCGGGGTTTCATCTCCATTTTCAGAATTAGTATCTAAATTATTTTTAGGTGTAAATATTGTTGTATAAAAATATTGCAAATAAGCTTAAGATTCTGGTCCTGAAGAGGGGTGTGAAACCCAGAAAGGGACGTTAACTCCTTGACGATGTTATATTTCTTAAATAATAAATATTTATTAAAAAGTGAAGATTACTTGCTATAAAATTTTGTATTGTTGGAAAAACTGTTAGTAAAGTTACCTGATAATATAACCAATATAATTTAAGAACGCCTCTCAACGGCTTCAATATCATTTACTATTTTATTATTTAGAAATGGCCTGGGAAAGAAAGGAACAAGTTCACATCTTTGTTCTCACTTTGATGAAGGTTGCACTTTCGTTGTCCTGGATTCCGATGAAGATGCGCTGGATGTGAACTTCACCCGCTCCGTTCACATGGTTCTTATGTTCTCAACACCCAGGCCGTTCATAATGCGATTATGTTCTCATGTGAAAGGATACTTAGTTGTTTCAATATCACATCCTATCAAATCTTATAGCTATATTAATTAAAAAGAGGGTTAATGCTCCTTTGTATTAGCTGGACTACTTAATGTGCCGATATTCTCTCCTGACGTGTCTTTCATTTTTTACGTGCAATATAAAATAAAAAAATTGCATTAAACTCCATCGTAACATAGGCAAAGATAACTTGACTCATCGTATTTAGCATTACGGTTGTAGCAGCTTGATGCTACTCCGAGTAAGTTATAACTTAACGTAGATAGTAAACTGGGAGCTGCCACATGAGCCTTTCATCTAAGAGCTGCAAACGATGTTTTAAGTTCGACCAGGTAGTACTGATAGCCAATACATTAACCACGATTAAAGAAACAATCGTCTCATGTTAATTTCTAGGATTTCTTGTAAACACTATAAATTTGATCTTGTAATTCTTAATTAAAGCATATAATGTATTCTCTTGTTCATTAATGTATTTTTCAATGAATAAAGAATAAATAAGAGTTCTCTGCTTCACTTGAAGCAGGTCGGCGAATAGTCAGAGGAACCTCGCTCCAGAGGTCCAGGGACAGTGCTATCGTGATGAGCTCCAGCTTCCCTCTGCACCGGAGTTCATAGGCCGTAGGCACATGAAGCACCTGCAAAGCACCTTCCCCTTGGTCGACGATAGAAGAGCTTCGGGTTTTGCAGCCTGAAGTTGGTTAATCTTAACCCTCTCCTCTATCACTCCCAGTGGAGCGGTCCCTCCTCCTTCTCTGTACCCCCTAGCCTGCGGCTCCTGGGCCAATAGTGTGGCCCCTACTTTCAGTGGACCAAGCCCACTCCCTTGTAATGCCATATCGCAAAGGAAGGAATTTGTACATATGTATTTATATTTTAAAATAGTCTTATTCGTATAAATTATAGTCGTTTTAATAAATAAATTGGAGGTAGGTAGTGGGTACAGACACCTCTATCTCTACTTTGGTACTTATACAGTGTATTTATTTCTCAAAATCTCCTTCGTGGCTCTTCTTCCTCTTTGATAGCTGTAAGTGAAATCGAGATGAAAACTTCCTCGGCCGCCTCTGTTCTTCTGCAATGATATAAGGTCCTCTTAGAACTCGCATTTTCCATTCAATTGTAGATGCATTCTCCACAGAGTGTGATTCCTATCCCTCAATGGTCTAAGAAAAATGTACCTAAGTCCTAATTCCATTCTGTAAGGATCTAAGGCGAAAACTCCTATCCAACTTCAAGGACTTACTTACCCCCACTCGACTATAGCCACTAGAACCTACCATTCTGCGGAGGTTCAGTAGAGTATATAGAATATAGATCCTTTTTTCCCTCCACTTCCTTTCTCAGCTTACCTTACTAAATATGCGTTTTCCGAGGTGACCCTACTTTAACACCTCACCTAAATTGGTGCCAGGACTGAAAACACATACAGAGACACTTTCAAAGTCCGCTTAAGCAACGGTTTGTTTATTTACTAGATAATTGTTGTGAAGTATATCGACTAGGTTTTACAATACTTTGCATGATTCTAAATTTGTATGGTCTGTTTATCTAAACAGAAAATTTAATATTTCCGTGAAGTTTGGAGAAAATTGGGAGCGCGTGTTGCCTCGGGGTATGGCGCGTGGCTACGAACTCCAAGGACCCGAGTTCAAATCTGGCTGGGCAGAAAATTGTTTTCTGTTTCACTGTAGTCAACTCCTGTGGGTCTCTCCTGGGGTCTACCCAGCCTCTTAAATTGGATATCCTTGATTGGGTAAAAATCTGGCGGTCGAGCGTGATTCTGACCAAATCACCTCCTTGCACCGTTGGTCTAGTAACAGTACTTCCTTACAAAGTACTGAACCCCTGAGTCTTCATGGGTTGTAGCTGTACAGATTTGAATTTTAAATTTAATTAGGAGAAAATTAATTATTATTTCTGAACTGCAAGAAGCCAGCTCTTCATTTACGTATGTTATATAATAAATATACATAGCAGTAAATTCATTACTTCAATTTATTTATAATTTGCATATATATTATATAGTTATAGGATAGGAGTGCGATGTTTAAAAGTCAGAAGTATACCATTGCCCCAAATCTTCGATGACTTCAAGGAGATAATGTTTCTTGCCCACAATTAATCACGTTTCTTTTAATCAATAATTATGATATTCCTACATGCGCAAATAAATAATTCTCCAAATATTAAAATAAAAAATACTCTCTTTATAAAAAAAAAAAAAAAAATTATAAATGAAAAATTCATTTCATAACTGGATGTTTAGTAAGTATAAAAAAGAATTTTTATAAAATTAAAGCAATTTAATTAAAATTTGGAACTGCTTCTGAGCAATTGGAACGAAGGAGGTGATTTTTGGATACAGAATGTTTCTAACTGTCTAAATGACTTTTAAACCTAAAATACATTTGTGAATTAATATTTTAATAAAAAAAGAAACATTGAAAACCCTATTTTTAGAAACGAAGCAATATCCTCTCATAAATGACAGCGAGGCAGAGTAATTTCGAATACTTAATTACTTCCTCTATTGCCAATTACCTTCTGTCACAACTCTGTGAAAACAATCTATTTCAAATAGAATTGTTTTACCATCTCTACTGGTACAAATGGAGGTGATGCAGTTTGATGGGTATCTTTTTCACGATTTCGTTGTTTTAGTTATTCAAGCTTGATTGTTAATCTGAAATATTTTAGTGATTGACTTACCATGTACTCTGTATTTTAAAAAAAAATATTTAGTTATGCTTTATTTGTTACCGTCAGTTATTTAAAAAAATTAACTTATTATTTTTTCTTTGTTCCAGGTAATTGTCGCAATTGCTTATTACTTATCAACTTGTTGGTAAGATTTCTCTTTGGTTACTTAATTATAATGATTTGAATTTTGATTTAATATTATAAATTTTATTTTATTATTATCTAAGAATTATTTATAAAATTTTGGTTATGTCATAAAATGTATTGATCTTGAACTTTTTTTAAAATTTTAGTATGACGAATAAGTGGGGGCTAGTAGCCCAGAATTCAAGTTTTATACTTCGCTGTATGTTTTCACGTTATCCTGGAATGAATGAAGTAAAAATAATTTCATTATCCCGTTTCAATTCCCACTTCAATTAGTATCGTGATTTCGTTCCGTTGGGTATCGCGTATCTTTTTCTCCTCATATTTGCGTGTTTATAAATGTTTCAAATCTCGGTATTATGATTTTCTTTCTTGAAAAGTAATATATTTGAAAATTATATTTTAATGAAAATTTTGAGTTGTTGAAGGCTTCTATTGTTATTAAGAAATAAAATTAAAAATTGATTGTTAATTCAGTTCAACTCCTTGGATACTGGAAATAATCAGTAGGCAAATAAACTCTTCTCTTATTTTTTTTTTTTTTGAGGTACCAAAAATAATATTCTATTAAACCACAAAATTCTGATTGAACGATATCGAACATGAGACGGAATTCATAGGGAATCGCATTGACAATATAACTAAAAATGGAATTCCAATGGAAAGGTTAAGACAGACGGGTCATAGAAAAAAATAGTATCTGTGAAAACATACACATTAAATATGTTTCTTTCTCCTTTTTAATACATTTGAAATATATGCTATATCCTGCTCTTTTGTATAAACAATATATTATCAAGAAAGTTTAGTCACACACACACACAATTGGTAAAACTTTACTTACTTTTTACTTTTGCAGGTTTTTTCCCTCATTGGGTTGCCCGTTTAAGTCAGAGCGCCCCTCCACTTCTCTCTATCCCACCAATCTTCCTCCTCAAGTCCCCTATCGGCCATGTCCACCTCCACGCAGTCCTTCCACCGGATTCGAAGTCTTCCTCTCCTCCGTCTTCCTGGTTGTTCCATTCATTTCAGAAGTCTCTCCGGCCACCCACGTTCTGGCATCCGCTGACAGTGCCCATACCACTTCAGTCTGTTCCTTCTAATCCTCTCCGGCACTTCTTCCGTCACCCTTAGCCTGCTTCTAACATCCTCATTCCTGATTCTATCCAGGCGGGTAATCCTGAGGCATCTCCTCCAGAAATCCATCTCTTCCGCTTGTAGTTTGGAGTAGAGAATACTGGTCAACCTTCTTGGAAGACCAGCTCTCCTCCTAACCTCTGTATCCGACTCACCGTTCCCATCTGTTGTCGACCCAAAGTATTTGAAGGAGTCTACCTTCTTACATATACTTCTATTAATCTAAAGGTCCGCGGCCTCTTTGCAGTTTACTGGCAAGTATTCGGTCTTATCGAAATTTATTTGTAGACGCTATAGGCTGTATCCTTTTTTCAGAGCCTTCAGCGCTCCAGACCATCTCTGGTAAAGAAAAGGGAGAACAGCACATGTCCGCCGATATCAATGGCCATTGCGCGCTCCACTCCTGTTACTGCCTATTGTAAATAAATTTTAAACAGGGTTGGGGACATACTGCATCCCTACTTAAGACCCTTAGATGCAGAATAAGGCTCAGACAAGTAAGAGCTAAGCTTCTGTACTGTAGCTCTGTTCTCATCTTCTTTGTAGAGACTCTTCACTGCATTTATTAAGTCTTGGTACACTATCATAAGCCTGTTCTAGATCTATAAAAGCTATGTGTACAGCTCTTCCTTTCTCCATTCGTTGTTCTATGAGCTGCCTTAGGACAAATACTGAATATGCTGTCCGTTCAAGACCTGTCTGCAGTGAAACCAAACTGTTCCTCCGGGGTAACAAGCTCCTCTTCTAATTTACCCTTCAGAATTCTGGCGATTACCCTTGATACTGAACTCTGGACACAGATGCCTCTTTAATTTCGGCATTCATTCCTGTCCCCTTTTTTATATAGATGTAAGAAATCCTGTCTTAAGATCTTGTCGTAGCTCTTGCCCATCTTCTTTCAGAATGAGGTTTATTAGCTTTGTTGGAGCCTTTAACAATCTAGTTCCTCCTGCCTTCAACAGCTCTACCAAAATACCTCCAGATCCCGCAGCTTTTCCACATTTGGCATTTCTGAGTGCAACAAGAACTTCATCTTCTTGCACAGTTACCTTATCTTGTGCATGCTCCTCAGGTGGATATTTACCAGACCATTCCGGCCTTGTTTCAGTGAGCAGATTTTTGTAATGCTTCACCCAGGTCTTCTCAATTATTAGCGGAATCAGATTACCCTTCACTTGTGTTCTGAGAGCTTTTAGTATCTTCCATGATTCGCGAATCTTATTGTACCCCTGGGTATTATCAATCCTCCTGCAACAGACTTCCCGTCCTTGATTCTTTCTTTCTGCAACAGTGCGCTTTACCTGTGCATTTAGGCTTCTATATTCTCTCCAATCTTCTTGGCTTCTGCTACATAGCCATTTATTGAAGAGAACATTTTTCTTTCCTACTATTTCATCTATTTCCCTGTTCCACCATTCTTTTGTAGGATTAGTTTCTACCACGCAATGGAAATACCTGCCCTAGCCCGCTCACCTTTATCCACTCCACTCCAATTGTGGATCCAATATCCAATTCTTTCCTGTCCTCTTCCTTTCACCTTTGTTTCCGTCAGAACGACATTGTCGAGAATCGACTTTTCCATCTCAGCGAAAACCTCTGCTTATTTATTACCTTAGACTGGTTGCCATCTCTTACTTACGGGCCCTGCCTGCCCGGGCACCCCCGGCTCTGCAGGGGATGACGCACTTATTTAGAGGCGGTGCACACTCGCCTCGTCACAGCGACGTCATTGGGCTCTTGGGGTACTTGCGAGATTGGTCGCACCACCAACCACCCCCCACCCTGGTATCGATGCCGTTCTCGGTTCGGGGCTGGGTCATTCTTTCTATAATTTTCCTATTTATTCCCGCGGTCCACCAAATTGTCTGATTGTTTTTTTACAGCCTCCTGCAGCCAAAAAAAGACGAAAAATGACTTTACCTGATTTTTTTGTCGAATCCTGCGTCTACAAATAATTATTTAATTTTTTGCAATAAAAACATG
>NW_027114541.1:579928-583945 GCF_000696795.3 Halyomorpha halys | reverse complement strand
CATAAGAAAAACTTCTGACCACAAATTTGGAACCAATCTGTTGCTTATTTTGATAGATTCAAAAAAAGTAGTTATTTTAATCATGTTTTTATTGCAAAAAATTAAATAATTATTTGTAGACGCAGGATTCGACAAAAAAATCAGGTAAAGTCATTTTTCGTCTTTTTTTGGCTGCAGGAGGCTGTAAAAAAACAATCAGACAATTTGGTGGACCGCGGGAATAAATAGGAAAATTATAGAAAGAATGACCCGGCTGCTTATTCCATGTATTCACAGCTAACCTGTCGAGCTGATAGGCAATCCCGCTATCCACCACCCGCGAACCCATTCGGTAGCCTGAACTCAGGCCCCGAGGGTAAAACTTCATACTTCATAATGACTATCTTTTAGTAACAGTTTAAACAATAACTAATTAAGTAACCTCACTGGAAAGTGACCCTTACTTGCTTTACAATAAGTAAATCCTGTATTATACTCGCTGAGACCACATAGCTAGCTCGTGCATTAACGGATTTTAAAGCGGATTTTGAACTCTCGACTCTGAATATAAAAATCGGCTAAGCGGTTTCCTCAATCGTCGCGAAAGCATCCCATGGCAATGAAAAAGCTAACAATAATGATGTTAATGCGTCCCTAATTTGGGATCTTTAAAAAATGGATCCAAAACTGAGAAAACACGAGACAATCACGACTATAGTCTTATTACTGAAATTAAGAGTTTAGGTAAATAAGTTACATCTGGACTTGATATAGATTATTGGTACACTTTTTACTGAAAATCTATTATAATTTTAAACATTATATTTTTTAATGAGTAGTATTTTGTTGACCATATCACTGGTCTCTGGAGGCGGTACGGTTAATTAATTATTGTATGTTTCATCTTCAGGGACCCTGGGACGCCTTTATCACCCGATTTTATGAGGGGTTGAAGTGGCTTTACCCCTCCTTCCGTCGTAAATATTTTCTTGCTTCCTTCTCTACCAAGTTATCCCATCCCGCTGTACATCGTACATCTCTGATATCCTTCAATTTTAATTTAATTCTCAATTAAAAGTTTCAAATAAGATGTGAATACATGGAATAAGAGATAATATTTAACATAAATATTATTGGATGCTTTAATATTACCTTTTTGATAATAATAAAAAATATATACCTTTGGTTTAAACATTTTCTGTATTTTATGTTTCAGATTTTCATTTATACTTGTAAATATATGTATTAGCAGAAATTGTACCTTTTCACTTATTATTTTTAGTTGAATTGTATTTGATATTTTATAATTGGAGAAGTTTGTCGGGGGGTGCGGTCCGCAAAGAACAACATAAATAAACAAAAACTATAATATTTATTAATAAATAAATATGGTTTTGTTTATTTATGTTGTTCTTTGCGGACCGCACCCCCCGACAAACTTCTCCAATCATTAGTCTACGGTCAACTATCTACACCTCATTGATATTTTATAATTTTTTTTTCGTTATTATCAGAAGTTACTCATCTCATCTTTTATGATATGACAGATGGTTTTATTTTATTTGCTCTAATTCTATATTATGTTTTCAATTGATTATTGTTATTTATTTTTATCATTTCAAATTCATTATTTTTATTATAGTTTATAATGTTTTATAATTTCATTTTTATTTTGCATTATACTCTAACACTCTAAAGCCTAATTTTGACGCCTGTTATATATTATTCTAAAGAGATCAATTCCATAATAAATAAAAAATATTATTATTATTATTACACAAAAAATAAAAAGTGAACTTATGATACAAAAGAATTTATTTTTTATATAATTTTATTGTGAATAAAAAATTGCATAATGACTTATTTTTTCATAAATATGCAAATGATTACATATTAATAAGGAACTTTTGACGACCCCTAATATCCTTTAGCCGCCCTTACTTCGCGGTGTCACAAGTTCTATCGATTGCCCTGTTGGTCTATAGGCCGGCTTCCGTGTTCAAAGGCTTGCATCTAAATGTGGTTTTGTGAAGAGCCTTGAGAAAAGGATGTTTAGAATAAACTGAAGTGTGACGTATAACATATTCTCATTCAGAATTTATCTGAAAATATTAAGTCGACTCCTTAAAAACAAATTTCACTGACCACAAGGTTTTGCTATTTTTCTCATATAGATACATTTCAAAAACTCATAAAACTGTAATCTAAAACAGCGTGCAAATGTGGCTGTGGGATAATTTTTTGTCTTAAAGGAGATCCGTTTCAGCCTATAGTATTTTTAAATTGTGTTACATTATATTAAGTGATAATGAGTTTAAATTGGGTTGATATATTTGTGGAAGGAAATCAAACTATATCAATTTTTTTAATTATTTGGATTATTGTGAGGAATACAGTATAGCTGATATCGGAATAGCGAAAAAAAAACTGTGGAATCCTAAAAAAAAAAAATAATAAAAAAAACCTACCCTGAACCAGAAATGGGTAGAATGTATTTTTGCTATAGATCTGTTCCTTCTTAGTACCCTATCTCATCATGGGCCGAGATAGGTCAAAACCCTATTAAATTTGCTTGGTCAATTCAGTCAAATAAATTTTCTACCGACCATTTTGTATACTCTTCAGAGTACCTAAGATTGTTAATTCAAAATTGCTGCAATTTTTATTTATTTAACATTTAAATTCTACTCACCCTTTATTGAACCTATTAGATAAGCTTTGATTGATAGCTCCTCCTTTATTGATGTAAACGTTGCTAACATTAATTTCGGATTATTTTTCATTTTGTGGTATTGTGTGCACTATATCATTGATAATTGCATTCTTCATAGTTTGTCCTCTATGCCAATGTTTGTATGTATATATTTAATTAATATATTAATTCTATTCGTATTTATTTATTTTATATATAAGACACTTGGAAATATTGAAAAGTAATATGAATAAAGGATATTCTGTGCCATATCACAATAGTAATTCTATTTTCCTTGTGTTGGATACAACACTGTGTTTCCTTATGAGATCCATTCAATCGTGCCAAGCCGCTTAGAACCACCACATGTTTCAACACACTCAAAGAAGATCGATTTTGGAGTATTTGCATTTGCTTGGTTTGTTATCCAACTGTTGACTCTCCGACCTTCAAAAAGGAATAGAAAAATATCTATCATATTCTTATTATGGCATACCGCGAATTTTCAGTGAAAGTTATTTTTAGTAATAATAACATAGAAACTATGAACTATTTCTTGAATCTATGAAAATCGATGCATAAAAAGGAAACTTTTATAGTGAAATATTATGACAATCTCTGAGTTTTACTTAATCAAGGTGTTCTTGCTATCGAAAACTATAGTAATTTATAATAATAAAACATAAAATAAAGTATAAAGTTTTTAAATATCTCTATTCTCAACGCCAATATTTAAAAAAGTATTCCCAGTACTCTGTTGTCTGTAACGCTAGGTTGTTGGTTTGTCTAAAATTATTATCCTCATTATTATATCATAATTCTATATTAAATTAATTACATTTGTGACAAGGATAACAGATTATTTTTAAATAGTAAATAATTCTTAATTTAGATTTGTTAAATTAATTATGACTGTTTACAATACACAAAATATGAACTTTTTTTACATTAATAAAATAACTATTTGTTTTCTTCAGAATAATGCTAAATTCCGTTTTTATTATATATGTATCAACTTATGCTAAGGTAAGAACTTAAACAAAAAAAAATGAAAGTAGCAAGAGAAGATGCACAAGTACAACTTTAAGAATGATATATTGACTTTTTTTTCTTACCTCCTAAGTTTACATACAAACTAATAAAATATATTACGACTTACTACTCAGTCACATCTAAATATATACAATGTTTAAAAACAAGAGCATTTGTTTGGCTTTGCCACAAGGCGTTATTAGGGAGTAGGCTGAGTCAGCTGAAAACGTAGTTCACAATATTGGCCCAGTAGCCACTGGCTGGAGGGGAGGGGGTGTTATAAGCAAGGGGAGGGCCCGTTCCACATGGGATTT
>NW_027114541.1:577869-579333 GCF_000696795.3 Halyomorpha halys | reverse complement strand
TACATATTCACTTAAAACTCATCCTTATTTTTTTTTAATACTAGAATTTGAGGCAAATATTACTTAACTATCAGAGGTGTTTGAGCCGTTTAGGTGTTGCTAAGTCTGACTTCAATTCTTCAATCAATTCTTTTCATAAAAAATAAAAATCTTTAATTTTGTTATTTTGAATATTAAGTCTGAAAAAGTTTATTCTCTTCTATGTTCATTGGTATCCTACTGAGCGACTTAAATAATTTCTTGAAAATACATTCAAAGCATTGCTGCCAAAGGAAGTATAAAACGAGCTACAGTATACACGTGATATGAATATAAGCAAGCCTGAGGAATAATATATCATTTCGAATTCACACCCCTACTTATTCCTTGTTAGGGCCATTTTCATAAATTGCAGAATACCGGTATACTCTATCTAGTCTGCGTTGCCTTATGCTTCGTGTATTTCAGCCTTTGGGAAATCAACGGGAATTTTTGACTCGCCTCTGTGAGATAGGGGCAGAGAAGCCAAGCAAATAAAAACGGGAGCTAATTTATCGCTTGTGTGCCCTCAGCCTGGTCGAGTAACTAGGCTTTTTTGAATTTTCGCATTGCGATGGACTCACTATTTCCTTCTGGCATAACTCATCAATTTTATTTGTTATTTGTTTACTTTTTATCCTTGGTTATACTTTGGATTACCGAATTAAAAAAAATTAACTATACCTGTTTAACATTTTGTATATATATTGCTTATTAACATAAATAATTTGGGTTTATGGAACTCGTTCATATTTTATCACTCAGTGTAGTTAAACCATAAAATTCGGAATGAGAAAGCTTTCATTTGGTTTTGCATAAGCTTATAGCTAAACGTTGGGAAGTTATTGAGTGCTCCTGAACACGAAGTATTTCAGATACCTTCGTACAATATTAAATTTGTTTTCGTATTTTTTCTCTCGTAATTATCCAGGGAAGAGGAAATGTGGTAGTTTAGATAGTGTTGGATATATCACTTTCTCTATGTGCTTTACTATCTCCTAGTTCCGAAAAAGTGTTTTTTTTTTTAATTTATTGCTTTTTTCATTGTATCCTTAATTTCCAAAACTTATAAAATGTTTTCTATAGTACTCTACAGAGTAAGCATACTGAAAATCGTTCAGAGTTTTTATGTCTTTTTAGTGATATTTTGTCGTGAAAATACGGAAGGGAAAAGTACGTAAATTCATCTTATGAAAGTTGCTCAAGTGAACTAAACCAATTTCAAGTAGAGAAACCAGTTTTTTTTTTGTATGTCATATTCTTAATATATATTTTTCAAAGGAATAAATTAAAACTGGGATTTCAAATTAATGTAAAGTTGCTAATGCAACATACATGTAACACGTTAATAAGCAATATATATGCAAAATGTTAAACAGGTATAGTTAATTATTTTTTTAATTCGGTAATCCAAAGTATAATTTATATTTATTTATTTTTTTATAT
>NW_027114541.1:570686-577819 GCF_000696795.3 Halyomorpha halys | reverse complement strand
TATATTTATTAATAATTTATAAAACATTTTTAATAGTTTATCCTTGTTTGCTAGTAATCTATCTAATTATTTATTATCAGTAAATTTCATATAAGTTAAATTTAACTTTTTAGCATTACTGTATAAATATTTAGTCCATTTAATTCTGAAGCGAAATAGTTATGTTCTCGTTTTATCTCGTATCGTATTAAAGTGGTTTTATTGAGAAAAAAAAATTGTATATTGAGTTTTTTTACTGGCCAAATTTAAGAAATTTCCCGAAAATTGTTTGTTTCGGGTGATGAACTAGAGTTTGCGGTGATAATAAAATATTAATGTTTTAGAAGAGACATAAATATTTTTTTCGTTTTAATTCGATATTTCAAAGTACTGATGTTAACATTCCAGCATAGAAAACCAATATTTTTTTTTAAATTATGAAATAAAGAAAAGTATTACTACTATTTAATTATTGTTGCTAATAAAGTTATTACAACTTTAATTACACTATCCATCCAAAGCTAAATCAACCCTCTTACCCTAGTCTTTCTTTATAAGAATTAAAATTTTGATGTTCAGTGTTTTGAAATATTGATAATTGGAACCTCATTTAGTATAATTTATATATCTTGTATAATTGCGGTAAATCAATTTTTAATTTTTTTTTTTTATGATTACCGTCATGACGGAATTAATTTACAACCATAACAATACAATGAGGTGACCCATAAAGTTGATCATAGTCTTACCAGATGATAATGTTGATTCTTCTCTAATGTTCATTGTGTATTATTTTCATGTGGACTTTGGATATAATATAAAAATAAATGAATTCTAGGAAAGGGGAAAAAGCGAAATTAGAAATAAAAAAATTATTGTTAATATTTTTTTTTATTTTCGAACCATTGAAAGTCAGGTTATCTACTTGGTCTATTGGTGATATCTATAGATATCTAAATTTCTTGAAGATACCTAGAGTCATAATGCGCCCTTATTATGCTGATAGTGGTTGCCATCGTATCGAACTGGCAGTATCCATATTCATAGAATCTGCCTCGGGCTTTCCAGCTGCAGTAAGCAACTTAGGGCAATATTAATTTCCTTATTCCTGCTAGATAACCTATGCTAAGCATTCGAGGGGCTATAATATGTTGAATGATAAAGCAAACAGGGATAAAATATTTAAAATATTCAAGATGTTTTATAAATAAGTCCAAATTTATTTTATTAGAAAAAAAAAAAGTAAGATTGTTACTGAACAAAATTTAGAGCAGTGGTTATTTGCGTGAATAGCATGTATCTTAATTATTTTAGTCAGATGGCCTAATGAACTCTTATTCTACTAGATAAAAACCAATACAATATACGAGTAATTGTCGGTTTAGTCCTTGTACGTTAACCAAAATTAACAATTTAAATAAGGTAAAATAAAACTGAAATAACTAACAAATAGAAAGTCGTCACTTCAGTAGCAATCATTTTATTTTTGTTTAAAAAAAATAAACATTCCTATTAAGAAATAAAAACATCTTTGTGATATATTAACAATAAAAACAAAACAAGAAAAATGAATTATAAAAATTTATACCCAGTTAAAAATCTAGAGCGAGCTAAATTTGTTTATTTATTTGAAATCCTCTTCTGTGAACCATATATTAAAATTTCTATTATTTGGAAACATTTCAGTACATTTGGCATTTTTTTATGTATTTTGAATTCTGAATTGTGTATTTTTCTTTTATTAAACTATTGACTGGAATTTTCATTCCAGTAACCATCAATTGTTTTTTACTAACATACAATAAAAGTTTTAAATATTTCAATGAGGTAACGACCAAGAACTTTTGAAAATCCTACAAGGTTTCGACAACTTTTTTTTTACTTAGATCGCCTTACCTTAATTCCACATACTACGGGTATTTCGAAGTCGTCCTGTATTTTTTGAAAATAATTTGTTTCTTTTTTAATTCAATTTTTATTTCAGAAAACTTTTTAATTAAATTTCAATTAGGGTAGCCAGATTGAAACTTCTATTTCCTTTTCATATATTATATCGTTTCATAATTAATTATTTGCTGACGTTTCCAGGCTTTTTCCCTTAATTTTCAAAACATACTTCGTACATTTCTACTATATGCTTGTCAGAAAGATATTTAAAATTTAAATAACTTTAATTATATTTCTTAAATTAAATAATTTGAGTTTCAAAACAATGTAAATATTTTATTTATTATACAATATTTTCAATAAAGTTTGTGCGATAAGCTAGTGATTATAGTGTTAAGTTAATCTGTAATTAAAATGTTTAAAGTTTAATAGAAAAGTGACAAAATAGGATAATTTGAGCGAAATTAATGACCTTATTAACGGGCGAAACTTTGAACATTTTAAGAAATATTGAAAAGTGTTTTGAGACTTAATTTAAAAACAAATTAATTTATTTAAACAATAAAATCAGTCTAATAAAATAAATTATACACAATTTAATTATATTGTTAAAATATAAAGTATGTATTTTAAAATTAGAGGCCCGAAACATCAACAAATAATGTGTGAAGAAACAATTTAATATATGAAAAATAAATGGAGGTTTGTATCTTGCTAACGTTTGATTGAAATTTAATTAAAACACTTCCTACAAAATTTTAACAAAGAATAATTTTTAATGCAACAATAATTAGGATTTAATAGGAATAAACAATATTTATTTACATCTGGAACCTTAGTTTAGATAATGGTGCGTTTTATTTGATAACAGCTGTCAGTTCCCTCTCTGCATGTATAACAAGTTTGTGCCATATTTCAATTTACCCTACGCCATTTACCATGTATTTCAATTTACTTTCCTCCCCCTTTCAGCCAGCAAGCGTGTAGAACTCATTTTCAACACATTTAAGGTAGCAATCCCTGAGTAGAAACAAAATAATATTACACACATTTGTCTCTTGAAACTGACTAATCGTTTTAATTTGCTTCAAAATATTTATGGGATGTGAATTTCTTTTTCAATTATGTTTCTATGCTGTTTTATTAATTAACTTTTTATTGTCATTTTTTCATATTGCGCTTGTAAAAATAGAATCATTCTGAGTAAATAGGTAAGCTTGTGAATAGCATTTATTGCTCTTCTACGAATTCTATTGGTTTTTATTGATCTAGATGTTTCCATAATCATTTATATTGACATTTTCTTTGAATTCGTATATAATGGAGTTCCGCTTTTCCGTCCATGTCGGTACTGAGACTTGTCTTTTGAAGTGAGAGAACTGGTTGTTAGGTATAAAATAAAAAACTCTAATATTAATTTTAACTCGTTATGGTAATTTTAAATACAATACTTTATATAAATAAGGTGATATGTATATTATTAAAAAATTTATAATAATAATACACCTGTAAAGCCCATGAAGGGTCAGGTGTGCAATACTTTGTAAGAAAATATTGTTACTAGATCAACGGTTTTGCAAGGAGTTGATTTTGAGACTGGGTGGCCCCTGGACCCTCAGCGTTGACTAATGGCTACAGTAATAGAATAAATAATTATCTGCCACAGCCGGACTCGAACCCGATATTTATTATATAATTAACTTAAATTCTATGATCAGTTAAACATAATTTTAAATGAAAAAAATTCTAGATACCTACATGAAATAGTTTAATTCAAGTGCATAAAAGTTGTTTCAGTTTTTAATATTAGCCAAATATTCATTAATTTTCTTTTGATTTTACGGAATGATTGTTTTCTTAGCAATTCATTTATTTTTTATGGCTGGTTACTCCTAGGAGATTGTTAAGCTGGTTATATCGTATTGGATTGTACCAAAAAAATACAATTTTTTTTCCAACTTTACGCTAACATTAGTTTCTCTTAAAAAATTGAAATACTTTGAGGATTTTTCTGTTAAAAGATAATAAATCTTCGGCTCAAGAGTATTGGTTTTCTTTAAAAAAAAAAAAAAAGACAATTCTATATCTAAAATAATTTCAAAATTTTATTTTCCTATTGTCAAATAAAAATTCTATAAATCGATATTTTTTAAATAAAAAAATAATTTGTCTTTATTCAATGTTACGATATTAGTTTCTGAATAATAATTTTCCAATAGTATACGTACTGACTTTAGATAGGAAAGTCAATACATCCTCCTTTGTTTAAATGGAAAATAAATAAGTAAGGCTAACTTTTTTTTTCTTTTACATTTTGCATGTTTTCCTCCTGTTATCTCTTTTCAATAATTTAAAACTTTTATGTTGCTTACGACTTCTAATGGATTAATTATGATTTTAATAATTATTATATTTTCAAAAATCTAGAATGTGATAATATATATAATATAATATAATATAATGAATATCAATAATTACTTTAAAAGCTATAAAGTAATATAGTAATAAAATAAAAAATGACTGAACTCGTAAATAGTTTATTATAATAAATTAATTGTTCTAATTTTCTTTTACTAAATTCCAATTATTTTTTTTTTTTTTTTTTGTATGAAAATACTGAATGCTATTCACCTGACTACCATGACAATCTGGCCTAATGACCGCAACATGACTGTTTCGAGTCACGCAAAGGTTACGATTGATTAAATCTAGGCAGGTAACACCACCTCCTTGTCTAAATTACTTTTTGTATTTATGATACTAAATTATATTTGTTATTATTGATGTCAGTCATTATTTTACTTTTATCTTTGACGCCTAACTATCTTGTTAGTTGGAACCAGGTATAAGTCAGCAATCTAGCCGAATTACCAGAATAAATGGAAATAAACAGTGACGAAGTTTATTCAATTTAAGAGTTATAATAAAGCGACTAGAATGCTATTGATCATGATAGTCTTGAAAATGGTTCTTATTAGCCGAAATGACATAAATGAAAAATTAATAAATAAATATTAAGCTTTTACTTTATGACTTAATTGGTTTGTATTTCAACTTCAAAATTACCGTAGTACCGAAAACGAAAATGAAAGTAAATAACTAATAAAAGTTTGTCTTTTTTTTTTTGAGAATCGAATAAAAATATTATTTATTATTGAATAGATGACATTTGATACTGCATTTTCCTGCAATGGAGGAATTTAAATATATTTAATGATTTTCTTACAGAAAAAGGAAGATTTTTACAATTATGGGTCTTTTAATAAACGATTAAAAAAACGGTTATAACGATTTTGATTAAACACAATTAATGTAAAATTAACAGGTCCTTAATACCTAGTCGGTGTACCAGGTCCTTATGTGAATAATCAAACAGGGTTTAAATGACGAATTTTAAAAAAAGTGACTTTGATTTTGCTTATTTGAAATAACTAGTTCTCATTGTTAGCAATCATAAACACTGGATAAATAGAAAATATCAATTAAACAAATATTAATAATAATTAATGGATAAATATTGAAAGAAGTTCGAATTAGAAAAAAACAGAAACCGCTCGATTTCTTCCAGTTGCATTCCCAAAGCCCTTTATTGTTATCTTTTGTAAAATTATTGCATTATTGGAAGGAAAAAAATTATATTCGTTATTTTCACCTCAAGAAACCCTAAAGTACGTATTTATAATAATGTTTATATTAATGAAAGTTGCGTGATGCACGCTCTGCCTAAATTGTTTATTCTTTACTGTCATTACCTTATGGAAGGCCACAATGTTGACTACCTCTGCAGTTTTATTTTTTCATCAAATGATCTCCCTAAGGTTGAGATTTGATTAAGAAAAAAAAATAACTATAATAAAATGTTTAATTTGAAGCTAAACCTTTTTTACTATTTTTAGCTGCTCTCCAACCATTATCACTTTTTTTTTTCACAAAATGGCAGAAAGGCCTCCTTTGGCGTAGGGAAAAAAAATTTTTTTTTTACTCCAATTTCACACGGTATATTCTTACAAATATTAAGTTTTGTATTATTATTATTTATTACACGACATTATTACTATAGTATCTTCCGTTTTCAACGATTTTGATTAATTATTGAAAGTATTTTTCGTTCATTTAATAATTGGTTGGAAAATATACGTAATAAAATTTCATCAAATGATTTTCCTAAGGTTGAGATTTGATTTAAAAAATAACTATTATAAAATGCTTAATTTGAAGCTAAATCTTTTTTTTACTATTTTTATTATTTTTACCTGCTCTCCAACCATTATCACTTTTTCTAAATTTTAGATCACAAAATGACAATCCTTTTTTTCCTCATTGTGCTTGGAAAATGGGAAAGATTCTATTTACATCATTTCTTCTTCTCTAGTACTTTATAAAATTTGATGAGACATTTTCCTTATCGCTGCCAGGTCCAATGGATATCTCCCTTGATATTGGATATTCTGTCAGCCTTAAAGTCAAGGAGTAAAAGGTATTTTTATCTCATTGCATCCTTTGTCTTCAGCTGCCGTTTTCCATTTATATTGTAGATAGCTCTATAGTTCCTAATGGTATTACGTCAATCCACCTGGTCTCGGAGGTGGTTTATTGCCAATTACACTTGCATTCATTAATGTGCTTGGACACCCTGATAGACTGCATAGAACCTTTGAAATGCATTTTACCATTGAAATTGATGGCTGAACATGCATTGCCTATATCTTCCCCTTTGCTGTCATACATGACAAACAAGTACCCACCTATGGTTCCTCGTCGTTTAAATTTTGTATTTATTAATACATACTGCTTACATTTTAATTTGACATACATATATATTTTTCCAACTGTATTTTACTAAATACAAGAAAAATCCATAAATTACTACACAACTTTTAATTAATTAATGAGTTAACACAATTATAGCTTTACTATTTTAATTAATTGTTATATTTATATTAATTATATATTTGTTTCACTACTTTTTTAAACCTCTTATCCTACCTTAAGATCAAAAATCAAAAGACCATAGTTCTTAATTCATGTATTTTTTCTTAAACGTTTCAGGAATACTGTGTCTGTTCATTTTTTTTATATATATTTAAAAAATTGTGACATACATAATAATACTGGAACAAATTCAAAGCTGAAGAGCTACACAGCATCCTCAACCCTTCCAAGAAAAATGCATATGAATTAATGACTATTAAGTTTTAATTTAATTTTTGACTTTGTACAAGGACAAATATATATTATATATTTTATTTTGTATATTAATTAGTATT
>NW_027114541.1:567905-569260 GCF_000696795.3 Halyomorpha halys | reverse complement strand
TCTCTCCCCTCTCCCTCTCTCTCTCTCCCCTCACCCTCCCTCTCTCTCCCCTCTCCCTAAGGTCAATGATTGCTAATTTTATGAATATCGTAAATTAGTTTTTTTACTTAGCCACACTAACATAATTTCCTAAATATACTCAAATCAAAACTTTGACGAAAGTTAAATATCTTGTGGTTAAAAGTCTATCGCTCGTAGTAAAGTATTACTTATGTAATCTGGATAGAGATGGGACATGCTCTATTCGCCCTGGCAGACAAAGCCCTAGAGCTACTGTCTAGTGGTGAAGGATCAACCCCTTTATGGAAACCACATACTAACTAGGGAAGTGGTATTTGTTTCACAGTCAGTTTACACATCAAACAGTCATACCGCGCCGCAACTTCCCTCGTCAGCATATCGTGTAGAAATCCTATTAGCGAGTTATAGTTGAAGAAATTTTTTAAAATAATATTAAAAATTAATTTTACATACTAGAGAGTTTGTATAAAATAAAAAAAAAATAGCTCTTATACTAGACGACATATTTATCTTATAATAAGACAAATTTACACGTATATCAGAACCACAGATTGTTTAACTTGGTATGCCATGAAATGAGGTGAGATTGAGTGTTATAATTAAAAATAAGAAAACGCAGATGTAAATAATTAAAATAAAGGAAATGTAACCATGAACATAATATACCTATATACGATATTTATAACCCGCATGTGGATGACATGAAAGAACTCCATGATCCCAGCACTTTTCTTCCAGTGGCGTCACTGGTATTGAGAGCCAGTGGTGCCCATAAGGAATCGATAAAACTTATATTACAAATATGGCAAAAAGGACCAATAGGCCCACTTGTCGGACTTGTTCTCCCCAACATTACCAGTACCATAATATTACAAATACATACATATATAATAAGTACAACTTCTAGAACCCCCATCCGCCTTCTAGAACTGCGGTTCGTCAAATACGTAGTTTAGTTAAACTGTTAGTTTTAAAGTTACCTAAGATTAACAAAAGAATTGTCAGTTTAAAGTATGGATTACTGCTATACTAATTTCATTAGGGCTTCCGCTTATCAAAAATGAAGGTCTGGGTTGTTTCCGGGGGCTCCTGAAACCACAGGGTCGACTCAAGGGCTACTCAGCCAGATCATATGTATTGATTGATATTTATGAGAGGTACCAGCTGAGGCCCCATACATGGGGGGAGGGAGAGAGGGAGAGAGGGAGAGAGAGAGAGAGAGAGAGAGAGAGAGAGAGAGAGAGAGAATTCAAGCACAATATTTAATGGCTTAAAATATCCGGACAGTGGTAGTGGGAAAGAGCAAGGAACCATTGGGTAGACGTGCAATTACG
>NW_027114541.1:540378-566985 GCF_000696795.3 Halyomorpha halys | reverse complement strand
CAGGTAATGTAAAATGTCATTAGAGTGCTACCAATGGGTAGTTTCTCTACACGCCTGTAACACTCCAATTTAACTTAGATCAGATTTAATAAGTGTATTATAATGTACAGTTGTAAATAGCAATAAATAAATATTAAAAAAAAAAAAGGATTACAGTTACATTGCAATATACTTCATATAACTAAGTGAAAGTAAAAGCTGACTATAGTGATAACAGCAGTAGAAAAATAATAATTATCAAATGCTTTCATAGTGTATATGCATCTTGTTTATTACTAGTTTCAATGCGATAAGTTTAAAAGTTTCAAATAACAGGTTAATCGACATTGTTTATTTTTCTGTTTCTCTAAAAAATTCTTTTAAATCCTTGGGATGTTCGAATATAATAGTTTAATAAAAAGTAACAAAGCCGTCTACCATGAAATGAGATCGGGTGCTTTCGAGTTTTTCCGATTTCCCAATCTCGAACATTCTATATTTCTACTAACAACGAGAGATGGATTACTTCGTATGTATGAAATTAAAGATTCACTTCTTCCGGAAGAAACTCATTATAAGATATGTGACGTTCAAATCATTGTCTCCTTAGTTCCATTTCAGTACTTTTCTCAAACTTGTGCTTTGCTGATAAGTATATCTTATATTATTCTAATAAACTCTTTAATCAAGGACTGCTGAAGGAATTAGCAGCGAGGGCCTAGTGGCAGTTAAATACAAATGGCGGTGACCTCGTTAGGGGCTAAGATTTATTATCCACAGAGCGTTGATGAGCTCATCAATAGGATTTATCCACTAATGGCATTACATTAATAGGCAATTACTGAGCGGTCCTCTGCTTCTGATTCCTTCCAGCTTTGAGGTCGGCAGTCAAGGAGCATTCGTACCTCCTCTATTCGGGTCGGGTCGAACAGCTCTATTGATAATTAATGCCGCTTGTATTAGCTCATTACTTCGGTGCTCAAAGACTTAAATAGTTTAACATCAGTTTGGATTATAGTTTATATTCCAACAATACCAACAACCCTGTAACAACAGGGCAAATTAGAAGGTTGTTTCATCTCATTATTATTAGATAGGGGTTGACTGATTTTTTTTTGTTCTAAATACTTTCTACCTATACGTGGTGGTAAGAATATATTTCCCCGATGTAAGGAACCGCTCGAGCACTTGAATACATGAACTCCACCTATCCATAAAGCTTCTATTTCATAGAACATATGGATGGTTGTATCAGCAATAGAGGCGAAGATATATGTGGATGATCCAAGAGGTCATGCTATGGAAAAAACGATTGGCACTAAGTTCTGCTTTAAAAGCTGTGTATAAAATGAATTAGTAATCATTCATTAAATAATACTTTATCCAATATGTTATTAATCAATTATAGAACTAAAATTGAATTAATATATAGGTCATTTCATTTTTTTTTTACTCTTGTACAACACAGAATCCTGCCTTTGTACTACTGTGGGAATATACTATATTTTTCTTTTCTATACCTTAAAATATTTTATTTTCCATTTCCTATCAGAAGTTTTAATTATTTTAATATAAAAGAGTTTCAGAAAGCAATTTATTTCTCTTTTATCAACATATATACTTTTTTTAATTAAGTATTTATATGTTGAGTATATCAGTGCGCAACTAAGCGAAAATTAAGCTCTTTTCTTTTATTTAATTTTTATATTTTTTTTTGTGTTTGATCCTATTGTTCAATTTATATACCAGAAAGCAGAGATAACTATAAATCAGGGAAAGTAATTAAGTACCTATCACTTAAAATAACAGTTTTTTCACTTTTAATTCATTCCTACTCTTTGATTGATTATTTTATTTTCTAGCATAATAATCAGACGAAACTCAATTTCCTTATTACTTTATTAGTTTCTTAGTTCCTTGTTAGTTAAGAAATTAATTTGAATTACTTATGGAATAAAACAGGATGGAAACCGATTCTAGGTGCCTTCTCTATCTTATATGTTTATCGAGCTAAGTATTTAATATAAAATGTGACTAAAATAAACTGGGCGTGAACCTCGTTCAACAGGTAGGCAGTGTTTGCCTGTGAAAGTAATCCACAGCACTCTTGTGTCAGGTTCAACCGAGGATTTAAACTGACAGGGCGATTATGTTTTGATAACGAATTTCCGTTCTCTCTCCTACGGATGTACATTTTCAAACCATCATTCCTTTTTGCTTAAGTCACTAAATTAACAATTAGCTGATTATATTTTAATTAACTATTTAGCTTTTATTCAAACCTAATTATTAAATTAATATATTAAATATACGTGTTCAATTAAGTTAAACAATTAATTACTAATTGCACTGTCAGCGAATGTTCTATTGTTTTGCACAATTTTCACTTTAGTTGCATTAAAGTTAATTAGGTAAAATTAACATAACTTTCTCTACTTATCTACTATATTTATTATTATTATATTTTTATTTTATTTTTATTTTTATATTTTTTTATAATAACCACGCTAGTCCGTCCGTTGAATAAAACCTCAAATCCAGAAACCCCAAATGATTACCGCTCTATTTCCCTATTACCAAACTTATCCAAACCCTTAGAGCGTATTGTTCAATGCCAACTTTCCCAGTTTCTCGAGTTAAATAACCTTTTGAACCACCTTCAGTCTGGTTTCCGGCCAGGCTATTCCACTCAGTCTGTTCTTATTAAAATATCCCAAGACCTGTACACCTGTATACCTGTACAACACCATAGACCAGCGGAAACTCACCATCCCTATTCTCGATTTTTCCAAAGCTTCCGTCCAAGATTCTGTCGATCGCATCCTTTTTTCTAAACTTCACAGTCTCTCTTTGTCATTTAGTGCTCTTCAATAATTACAATCCTTCCTTACCAGTCATTCTCAGCATGTTATTATTTCTAATTATCCTCCCTCAAGCTCCCTACTCTTTTCTCCATCAATGACCTTCCACTTGCCATTCAGCATTCCCGGTATCATCTATACCTAGACGACTTACAAATATTCCTTTCCTTCTATCCTCATGACGCCATTCTAAAATTACAAGGAGACATCAGTAGTATAAGCACTTGGACAACAGACAATAAACTTACGCTAAATGCCGAAAGGACTAAGTATATCATATCAAGGATCTCCCTCTCTCCTTAAATCTATTTCAGGACCCCACCCCTAACATTATCCTAAAAAATACTCCTATCTCGTTCCATCCATCAGTCAAAAATCTTGGTGTCACTTTAGATCATACTTTATCCTGGAAACCATACATTGCTCAAATTTTCCGTCGAACCATAACTATCCTAATCCAATACAATAGAATCCGTAATATTCTTCCACTTTAAACCAGTCACCTCTTAGTTTCCTCTCTAGTTTTTCCTTACTTTGACTATGGCTGCCCGGCATGTTGTGGACTCCCAGGTAATCTCGAATCTAAACTTTAACGTCTTACGAATTGCGCAGTACGATTCATTTTCGGGATCACCATAGATACGCACATATCCCAATTTTTATAGCTTCCTTTCTATTCCAAGTAATTAGTTCTCAACATCCAATCCCTTACTACCTGGTCCCATTTATATGACATCTACCCCCCACCTCACTCTACTGCTGTTTAAAAAATCTTTTTTTACCCGAGCTGCATTGGAACTCCATTTCTCCTAAATACGTCATATACCAACCCTTCCGTTGTTTAAAATCATTCTATTTAACTACCTTTTACTTCACCAATAAAATCCAATATTATAATAGTACAGATATTTTGTAACTACCTTTTTGTTTTGTTTTTAATGTAGTTAGTCGGTTAGTTTTTAATTTATTTTTTCTTCTATGTATCTAAAGTTATTTATAAACGATTTTAATATAAGTTACAATGAAGTTTGGCCAATATATGTTATTGTAAAATGAAAATTGCCCTTGTCATTCAGAATATGAATACTAATCATTCAGTGCTTATTATTTATTTGTTTTAATTTTTTTTTAGGTCGTAGAGAGGCGAGAATAAAAAAATCAATTTAATCGATTCCATAGAAACTGAAAAAACAGCTGATTTAAAAAAAAATTAAATATGTTTATAATATTAAATTATACATTCAAATATCTGGTGTAAACATTTACTTTATTGTTTAATATGGTTAGTAGGTTAACTGTGTAATTTTAATAAGTATAATATACATGGAAATACAATATAAAGTGGATTTTTGTCTTGCATTTTACACTAACGGTCACCGTATTCTATGAACGACATCCTCAAGTTCTTCTACCATTACGGTGTAAAAATTTCACTTTTTACAAAACTTTCAACGGAGATAATTTAATGAAGGAAGGCAGGATTTATATTAATGAAATATTGAGTACATAGTTTAATTGAAAATTTGAAGAAAATATAATATGTACAAATAGATTATTGCTCGATTTACAAATAGTTTAGGAAACATGCTGATAACCTCCAATAAAGTTTGCTGGTACTAAATGGTTAAGATATTATACGATTAGTTGACACATAATTGTCAATATGCAGAGTTCAATCTACATGCACCTTATAGCAATTTATCGATTACAGCATGCCAAATCGATTAATCGGGCTCCAGACAGGTAGGCACTGCCACTGGAGAAGGAGCGGCAGGGCTTGGGAGTTAATAGGATTAGAGAGAGGACTATTAGGAGGACACTGATTGGTTGAGGGGCCTTCGAATCTGCTTAACGACTCTCTTCACGTCCTGAAAAACTTTGTTAGTTCCCTAAAGTCCAAGTTCCTTCTCGATTTAACCAGTTAACATCTCCTAAGCAAACACACTCTGGCTCTGACTCTGTTAACTTCAAAAGCTATCGTTCCCTCCAACTTGGGTTTCTTCTTGGAACATTGCTGGCCCTTAATAAACATTAATTTGATGAGTTTTGGTTGTTCTATTCCAATTTATTTACTTTGGAACGCTACCTAAGTTATTTTTGAAAAAGTTTTATTTAAACTTTTATTGTTAAACTAATAAAGAGATCCGTTACAAATACTGTTTTAATCGTACTCACCCTTTTCTGTTCTTACTCTTTTTCAGTATAAAATGTATTTAATTAACCTTCAATTTATTAATACTTCCTCCCAATTTCTTCAGCCTTTGTGGGAATTATTAAAGTTTTAATGGTAAATTGTTTAGTGACATTTAAAAAACGACTAGGGTAAGGGCTATTCTATACCCGCAATACTACGGTAGAGGTATACAAACGAATTTTATTATTATTTATTTTTGTTATATCTTAGAGACATGAAGAGTGAGTTACCCCATGATAAGTTAGGGGTGCAGTACTTTGTAACAGGAAATACTGTTACTAGACCAACGGTAATGCTAGGAGGTGATTTAGTCAGAATCATGCTTGATCGTCAGCTTTAACCCCTTACAGGGTACCCACTTTATGAAGCAGGATGGACCCAGGAGGGCTCCCGGACCCACAGGGTTGATTCACGGCAATAGCAACAGAATGAATTATTAACTGTCAGACGGACTCGAATCCGGATAATTGGAATCAGTAACACAACTGAGCCACGCCGCTCCCATATTTAAAGTATAATTACAATTACTAAAAATACTATTTTTGTTATATAGATATCACAATATGCTATATTTACGTATAATAAATAATAGTGATGTATATAAAAATTAAATAAATCATGAAGATAATAGTTGGGGTACGGTCAGACTTAAAACATTCCATAATGGAAGGTAATGTTCAGTGCGTGCTAGAGATAGTGTTGAAGGATCATTTTCTGATACAAATTTAAATGAATCTAATTAAATCTTATTTAATGATATCGTTTAATGAACACCATTTTGAAACAAAATAATTCTAGCCAAGCCTTCTACTTCCTCATCCTTATGAAACAGGGGTTGTCTGGAAATGAGTTTTTAAGTAGGCCATCCAAAACGTTTTTTTTCTATGAAGAGCAGACTTGTATCATTTTCTATATTTTACTTAGCTCTTCTGTGGAAAGCAGTGAAAATGTCTTCCAATCTAGTGTAATTGAAATGATTATAAATTATTTTTATTTTGTTGCATTGCGATGGTCACGTGTGAAAACATTTCCCCTTTTTTTTTTTTTTTATATATACTTGTTTCTTGTGGCCTATGTAACTGAATTAAAAACTCCGTCTCCAGTTGCTTTAGGTTCTATCCTTTTCTTCCAACTTGTTTTCCCCAATCACTATAAATGTTTTTCTCACTTGGTAAATGTTTTTCCACAATGGTTTTCGGACATTGCGAATCAAAAACGGATGCTATGACAAACATTTGCTGTTTACTCAATAAAACAGAGTGCCCTCCACCTGATACACGTAAAAACGAATCAACGTTCTGAAGAGGCGAAAAACACCTGACGCAGCTTCTGTGAATAATTGGGCTTGCTCCTTCTTGATAAATATTTTTATTAATATTCCTTTTAATTTAATTTATATTAAATTTTGCAGTGGTGTGCTGTAAGAATCTTTAATTACTGCAGCCCTACAAATATTACCTTTTGTTACTTTTTAAATTAATATTTAAGTAATAAATTATTAACAATTGTTTGTTTCCCAGGATATGTAAATTATTGAACAATTCAAGTGGATGACAATTTGCACTATTAATTGAAACTAAGTTACATGCATTTTTTTCATATACGACTTTAATATTAATTAATCATTAATTATAAATTTAATCTCTTATACTCTAACTAAGAATAGGAACCGAACATATGCATGTGAGAGCGGAGTGGCTCAGTGAGCAAGTAGCTGTCCTACTAACTTCAAAGACCTGGGTTCGAATCCAGCTGTGGCAGATAATTATTTAGTCTGCTACTGTAGACCTGAGTCAGCTCTGTAGGTTTGGGAGCCCTTCGGATTCAACTCAGCCTCTATAAAGTGGGTACTCTTAATTGGGAAAAAAATTGGTGGTTGATCGTGATTTTTAACAAATCATCTCGTTTCGCAATCTTTGTTCATGAAACAATGTTTCCTTACAAATTACTACCATTCCATTAAAATTCTCATTTTGTATTGTCTAACAGTTTATTTATTTATTTTTTATTATTAATAATGAAAGAGTTTTTAAACATTTAGCTCTTCCAATGCATGTTTCTTCCGAAAATTGTATTTTTAATATATGTAAATTATATTTAAAAAACACTAAACTCGGGACCTATATTATTTTTTCAAATCTATTATTATTTTTTTTCTAATCTATGTATATAATTATTTTTACCAAATTAAGTGGCTACCTATTTTCTAACAATATTTCGAAAACTTTTATTTCAATTTTCGGTAAATGTTGCTCAATAGTTAATTTCATTGCTCTATTTATGAATTTCTTAGCTGTATAATTTTATTTATATCATGTTAACTATAATAGTTTAATAACGTTTACTACAAGATTCTTTTTTAGTACATTCTGAACTAAGGTTTCCCAGTTCATCTCATATTATACTAATGTCCATTACGGTTTTCTATTTCATATTTAGTTAATTTAAGATTAGATATGGAATTTAATTTATTTATTTATTGATTTATGACCTTTTTATTAATTATTGCTAATGTACTTTATTATAAGATTAAGAAACAATACTATTGGAATCTGTACCGGAATGTGCAACTAACATATTTATGTTCCTGAAGATGGCATTTTAGCCTAAACATACATCATATACTAACTTCTCTGTTACTGCCGACACTCAAAATTTTTCTTTTTTGTTTAAGTAAATCGACTATTTTTTTGAAACTGTACTCAAATAATAACCTAAAGAAATATTTACCAAAAAAAAAAAACTCTTAATGCTAAGGTTTTAAAATACTCAAACAAATAACGTTAGTTTTTGTACTCTTCTTGTAATTTCTTAAAGAGTAGACATTTATTAACATTTTTATAAGTCTGTGTAGATCTTTTTTTTCAAAAAACAATTATTATAATTCAAATATTAAGCTAATAAAGAATAAATAAGGAGGTTTTTTGACTTTTGAGATACAGTCAAAACATTGAAAATATTCATTGGATAATCTTTAACAGAAGTCATTGGTGATTTTAAATATGTATTTTATCACGAGTAAAATAGCCCTAAACGTTGTTTAGGTGTAAAAAGGAATAACGAATTGAAAAAAGGGTGAAAATTAGTTTTCTGAAAATTAATATAATAATGTATAATTTCATATTTATGTTATTAAAGGGTTGGAAAAGAGTGAGGACATGATTGAAAAAAAAATATGAGTCAATTTGTATTTGTATTCATGTACATGGAAAAGAGTTGATTCTATGAAAATATATGAATGAGATGAAATGTGCAGTTTTTAAGGGTAACTTTCATCATGACTGTCATATTTTTAAACTGCATTTGAAGGGAAACATTTATGCAAGTTAAATAAATAAACACAGTGACTGGAGAGCTGGGTAAATGTGAAAATCATGAAAGTAGTCGAGGATCTCTCTTAAATACAGCGGACTAAGCAGTCTCAACTCGAGCATCTGCATAACAAACACTCCAGCTCAGCCATACCTAATTCTGTAATGACATAATCTCCCACATCTTTCACTCTTCACGTACACTTTCCCATTTAGAAGTCAATCTGCCAGTACGAGCTAAATCCTTTCATTTTCCCATTTCATTAGTTTTTATAAGAATGCCAATAACAGTTCCTTCAACAGGCAAATTCCACTACCTTGTGCAAAGATAAGAGTAGTTAAAACTTCGTATTTCTTTTATATATGAACTGAATTATGTTTCAGGCCTCATATTGTACATTTTCAAATACAATTCAACGTAAACATTCTTTAAAAAATGCTTATTTACTCAAATTCCTATTGACTTACCGATACTTGATATAGATAAGAAAATCCTCATCATCAACAAGAAAGGAAATCATCATCGTTCGATCTCATGTGTTTTAGTTTAATAATAAAACTACTTCGGTATTAATGAAGACTAGTTAACCCATGGGAGAACTCTCGAATTGATATCTAATGTTGTTCTCTATAATAAATACTAATTAGGATTATGGTGTGCTTTATTTCGAAACGTTTAAGTTGAAAACGCAGGCCTTCAAAGCACAGTCCTGGGACGTACCGATGAGACGAAAAAAATCGAAAGTATTAAATTATAATAAGAAAATCCTCCGTATTTTGAGCTTTTGGGTACCGTTAATTGAGAAATAATCTGGCGGTGAAGGTGATAATAAACAATTCACCTCTTTGCACGATACATAACAGCGTATTTAAATTTTTTTATTAATAATAAAAGAGTTTTTAAACATTTGGTTCTATCAATTTATGTTCCTTTCTAAAATATTATGTGTACTACCATGTGTAAATATTATTTCAAAACCATTTAAGTTTAGAGCTCTACGTCGGGACGATTCCTAAACAAAAAATCGAGAGTATTAAATTATAATAAAAAAAAAAATCCTCTCTATTTTAATCTCAGTTACAAAATATTTTATTATATTATAAAACATCTTATATTTTAAATTAACATTGCCCAAAATGTACTGAAGTGTTGCTTAAACACTACTGGATTAATGAAAAAGAGCAGTAGCTGTCTAAGATCCTCTTTTATTTAGCAGTGTTTTTAAGTTTGGTACGTGAATGACCGAATAAGCTGTGATGGGTATCCCACGGCAACCGCGGTGGCTATCGTTGGATAAATTTATATTTGACCCGTGCCTAATTCGTGCGCTATTTAAAAAACTGTTCATTTTTTTGTTTTAAAACACTGTATCCCACTAAAATTCCACTGGAACGTACTTAGGTATTAATGTCCGGGTTGAAATCTATGAAATCCAATTTGAACCGCCTCGATCCGTCAGCTTACCTCTACCAGAGTTCTGAAACCTCTCATATTTTTATTGACTTTTATTAAAGTTTCAGTAAGAATTTAAGAATCAAAATTCAGATTACCCACTTCTTTATGAAATTATCTTTCACTTAATACCTCATTTGTTCAAATCCGCCATTGAGAACCAGAAAGGGATCTATAGTACCGTAATATATGTATGTACGATTCTTTCTTTACAAAGGCGGGCGCTTCAGTTATACAATAACGCATAACAAACAGTGTGCTATTCAAAAGCTTGTTTCTGCACGAGTCACAGCTAACAAACTACGGGTACAAGATCTAGAATAGAAAAACTGTATTTCTGGTGATGCTATGATGGAACGATCACCAAATTCCGTATATAATATCAATAGATAATAAACTAACTAGAGGATAGCTCGTTTCTATACCCCAGAGAAATATCTCAACCTAAGATAGGAGTTGTAGAGATTCGTCAGATACGCTATTCCTCTTCTGGGCAGCTGTTTAAAAAGTATCGTTAAGTTTAAATTTCATGATCAACTCCTAATAATGTCCAGAGTTAAAGTGCATTCAATGGGCTGGCCTTATTGATAATAATTTGCAACCATGAATATTCTTTTTTTGTTTGTTTAAAAATAATTAGAAAACAAATAAGAACTAGCGAATCATCCTAAAAGAATCAGTTGACACTAAATATGAGAAGGAAGACGAAAACAACAGACAATGAACAAGGGGCAATAACTCAGCCTTATATCTACAGTTTGTCTAAAGGCTGCAAGCTCACCCGACCTGAAAATATGGCGGCTTTAATGGGCTGTGTACTAAAACTCTCTGACCTGAAATTATCGATTGCATTAGAAAATAAAAGAAGAGGCGATGTTGTTTTTCTAGAGGACTTGTAATTAATAAGAATTTAGAACGCTGTTATGCTCACTATTTTAGTTGTAGTGTCTATATTGGTATTTAATTTGATAGTGAACAGTTTATAAATCAGTAGTATAACTCTAGTTCTCTAAGTCTAGTGCCCTAGTCTCGGTTCACCCCTACTCTTAATGAATTATCAAAAATATTTTCCTACTATTCTTTGGGGGTGCAAAGTAAGATAGTTTACGTGAAGGAGAATTGTCAAATGTTTAGGACTTCTAGATTTTAGATGTCTATCCAACCCATAATCGCGTATTTCATCTAGCGAATATAATTTAGGTGACTTTGGTGGTTGAAATTAAACCCGGTATATCACTGTATAATTAAATGATATTTAATATCGGTTAGATCTTTTCCGCATTGGAATTGTATAACAGGGCATAGATGTCGAATTTTCAAAATGGCTTCCTCTAAAATACCTTTAACTTTTTTTTTTGTTTGGAATAATTTTTGGTAGTATTTAAAAATGAACAAATATAATTTAAGAAAATATTTGATAATAACCTGAGGGAGATAAGAGGAAAAATATTTTTTGCAGTTTGAAAAAACATTTCTGGAAATAGTGGTTATATAGGCGTATTAATTACTGTTGGAAAGCCAAAGATTTTAGAAATAATAATATTTAACATAGAAAGTTGTAGAAGGTTAAGAAAATGACGAAAAACTGCTTAAAAGGTATGTGTATATCCTTGCAGGGAATGTTCATAATGATGTTATCTATATCTGATCATTTTTTTTCATCCTAGTTATTAATTTTTTAAAATTTCATTTAACCTATATATATCGCCTGTTAAAGTTTATCTAAGAAGCTGCTGTCACTTACCAGGGCATAATATACCCACCTTATATTTGAAAAATAATTTTCTCAAAATGGTACCTTAGTTTTATAGTTTTAATGTTTTCCTTCAGATTATCTCCTATTCTAACCTAGTTTCCACTTAATTCTAGTGGGAACATCAAGGTTCCATTCCATGGGGCTGCAACAAAATAAAAGTCAACTCGCTCAGGCTGGAATCGAACCGGCGCCGCTACCGATGCGAGGTTCCCGTAAGGACATCTTAACGCTCGTCTAATTATTAACAAATTATTTTAAAATAACTAGCAGTTAATGATTTTTATCTATCTATGATTTCATCTAAATAAATTTAATCAGCTTTAAACCATTGGAAAAATATTTACTTAATACTCCAAGATTCCAAAAAGTTTCTAGTCTCTAATATGGGTGTTAAAATTAACCAATTGCCGTTTGTCCAGTTTAGGTGTCGCCTATATGTACCTATTTTGTCCAACTATTGTACTATCTATGTTCAGTTGGTTTTTTTTTTTTTTTTGCTGATAAAGTGAGATTTTTTTCTGAGTAAATAGAAACCCCATTCTTTGGATCAAGGCTTTGTATGCTAACATTCTAACTTTTCTAACAAGCAGAAAATAGATTTTTCTCTCCTAAATTTATAAAATTTGTATTAAATTATAAATATTTTTCTCATAAAATATGTAATATCTAAATGTTTATTGCTTATTTTTTCTAAGCCGATATTATTTTCGTTTAGTTATTTATTTTTTGAACCTGAACAGTTAAAACTTAGACAGTATTGCCTTATTATATCATATCCAACAACTTAGTAAAAACTTTTTTCCTATTATAAGTTGAGTTGGAATGCACAGGTTTATTACGTAACTCTGTTACGAAATCAATTTTAGCTGACCTCTGTGGGTATGCACCCTAGAACGCTTCCAGCCAAAAACTTGAGGAATTTAACCTAACTTGCCGATCGCGGCCTCAACTTGGATTATTAAAATAATAAAGAAGTTTAATGAAAAATTTAATTTAAAAAGAAACTTTAAAGACAACTAAAGAATCTCGGGAGTTGCTCAAACATTTCATAGATTACAATTTGAGGGGATTAAATTCAGAATGTTGTACTCGTAAATCGATTAATATTTATTTTGGTTTTACTAGAATTATTGAGATAAATTAAGCTCTATCTTTGTGTGGTGGACCAATTGAATATAAATTTGAGCATACATTAAACTTAAGTTTGAAGTGAAATTGTCTAAATTTTATTTTCGCATTGTTTTAAACATCTGAGCTTTTAAACATACACTGTAATATCGAAAAATGCAATTTTGAGGTAAATAAAATATTGAATTAAATGTAGTTTAGCCGTTCTTGATGGAATTTTTTTAATTAGCTAGAAATTGTTGAAAATGTTGCTTAACGATTAAAAAATGGTTCGGATCATACTGAATATAGAAGTAGAATAGAAATTGGACTCGATTCTATCTAGTAAAGGTTTAAATCTGTATTATGAAGGTTCCATGGTTTTAACATTGATTTTAGTTTCCTAATTCATCAAATTCTATTTACTTTGTTAAACTCGTACTTATTATTCTTAGTAACTTTTCTACTATGTAAATCTAAAATTGTTAGTTTGTTCATTCAGATATGGATATTACAAAAAAAAATTTTCTAGTCGTTCTCAAATTTTAAGTCTTGCGGCACACTTAAATTATTAAACAAAAGTTTTATCTATTAAACGAAAATAAACATTAAAAAAATACATTTATATTAAAAACTGATATTATTATTTTATAATTTTTTTCATTATTTATTTAATTTAATATAATACTCTAGTTTATAATTTAATTAATTTAAAACCTTGCTGCACCCTTGTGGTGTACATGCAGCACTCACTTTTAAAACCGCCGATTATGAATTAATCAATAGTATATTAGTAAAATAATAAAAGTGTATACACTATTTCAATATTTTCTTTGTTTCAGGTTTGAATTTTTTCTCAAGTAAATAACTGAGGTTCCTAAAATAAGTTAAGTAATTGCATTTTTTTCTCAATATTTTATACTATAAAGGTTTATAGAATATTATATTATGTTAGATTATCTTGTAGATTCAAAAACATGAACCTCTATTCTCGCTTGTCGATCAAATTAAAATTTGAGATTATTACAACTTAAATTCTAACATATTCTTTATTGAATAAGTCATATCTCAATCATCGAATTATATATAACTTGTAAATTGGATATGCGATGCATACTCATGCTATCAAATTTTAATTAAATTTTAATGTCTAAACCAATAAAAAATATAATAATCCCCTTTTACATCTCCATGCCTCAATTATAATTTATAATCTGTAGTTAATTAAAAGGGCTTATTGAAAATTCTTTAACTGGCTAAGTTATACTGATCGATTGGGATAAATTTACTATATGGGTTGTCTTTACATTTTTTTCTGAAATGCTCATTTTATTGAAAATGGTCCTAATGTATATAACCCATAAATTTTATATATAATTAAAATTTTTGTTTTATATTCTTCTTTATTTAGGTAAACTGTAACCAACACTGCTGCAACAATTTATCTATAGAATCTTGATAAAAAAACGCTACACATCAAAATGCTACCCCCGCCAATAGCAGACATTTCTAATAATAAAAATTTCGTTAGACTGTATACATGAATTTTTATTGTATAAATGTACATATATATCTGTATTTGATAAAGTAAAGGTTTCTTGGATGGTAAGAAAAAAATAAATAAATAAAAACTTATAGTGTTATATAACTATAATTAGCAATTTGTTCTTATATTCACCATCATCGTTCAGAAATAAATTTTTGAAGATGATGAAAATTATTCTCTAGTAGCAGCAATAAAAGTTAGTAATGTTCTTGAGGAATCCTCAGAAAATCAGCTTAATTTTGTTAAAAGAATGAAGCAAAAGCCGTGCGGGCAACGAAATGCAGCAAAAATTGTTTCAAATGTTTCTTCTATAAAAGAACCAAAGATAAAAAAAAAAAATAGTTTCCTCTATGCTATTGTTTCGTTGAAAAATCCTAGAATCTTAAATAGCAAAAAATCAGCATATTTCTGTTCAGTATCCTGACAAAACAGGACTAATAATTAAATTTAATCAATAATTGTAAATCTTTTAATTAATCCAAATTATAATTATTTTTTGTAAAATGGTAATTTAAATTGATACTTAACAAAATTCACGGCACACCTATCATTATTAATTTTATATAAATGAAATAATAATCCGATAATTACCACCATAGTGGTATAAATAACATACAATATACAGAATTATCCTTTTAAAAAACTATATTATGTAATTGTTTGAGTTACTTATTTTTTTTTTAAATTAAAAATCTGTACTGCTACAACCCGTGAAGGGTTAAAGGTGCAGTACTTAGTAAGGAAGTACTGTTACTAGATTAACGGTTGTTCAAGGAGTTGATTTACTCAGAATCACGTTCGACCGCCAGATTTTTACTCATTTTTGCTCCAGAACTCACAGGGTTGACTCATGGCTATAGTGTAACATAAAACTACTTTCTGCCCAGCCGGATTCGAACCAGCGTCCTTGAAGTAGTATCGTGCTCTACCACAGTGCCTCCGCGCTCCTCCAATTAATTTTAATACTTTAATACAATTATTTAAAAAAAATAATAAGTGGCACACATGCGACCCTCAGATTCACCATGTGAATATTATACATCTTTTTTGCTTAAATTTTCTTTTTCTTATTTCAAGGACTTTTCTAATGGAGGGAATTCTGCTCTGTTGAATCTGTGGTCGTTTCCGTTTTAGAGTTTTTATCAGATTTTCATAGGCAGCGTTTCTGTCCAATTTCCTATAATTTCAAGTGACTTTTTATCATGATCAGTCACCTATAAAAAATAATTAGGTAATACCTCAAAGTTTCCTTTGAAAATAATATAATAAAAATCAAAGAAATAAAAAAAATAATTCTCAGGTATATTTTGTTTGTTAAATATAAGACAAAAATGTAATTACTAATTTCTAAAATATTTTTAAAGCTTATGGTAGAATATTTTTTCTAAAATATTCCAAAAAAATTATTTTTGAGTGTCATTTAATTTTAAATTAATTTCATTGTTAGAGTACTTTTTGAGTACGAAGAAAAATCTGCTCTTTACTTACTAGGTCTATCAGTTGTATGATTCAACCAGGCAGATATTGTAAATGATATTTTTTTTTTAGAGTAAAAAATCATATTAAATTTCTCCGCGTCCTGTAATTTTATATTTATTAATTTCTATTGGTTTTTGTTTGTAGGTATTTGTATTGTATACCACTTTTTGGGACTACTTAAACTATCTTTGTAGACCTAAGTTAAACATTTTACTTACATTTTTTATCGATTAAAAATCGGTGGTTATAATTGTGAAGTTAAGTTACTTGTAGTCAGATTTAGTTAATTTGTCGAGATTGTCAAATAACCTGAATATTAAAAAATTAAAATAAACATAGCCAAAAGGAAAAAAATAAAAACACGACATTTTATAAGTAAGCAATAAGGTTTAAGATTTTTTCTCTATTCTGCTTAGTCTTGTCAGTTGTTTAGGTAAAAATATTAAAATGTTCAAATAAAAGTGAATAATTTTTTTTTCGTCGATTTAAGTTATTTATTAATATTTTTTAAAAACCTTTTTGTATGAAAACTATGAAATAGGGCTTATTAGTTGTGTCGGTAGATTCTACCTCTGGAGATAAAGGTCAATTTTATTTCTTATTATGGGTTCTCGAAAATTGTTTTATATTATGTTCTTTCGTTGTAAAATTTTTTCAATTTATCCACTATAATAATTTAGTTTTATTCATTCTTAAATTTTTGGAATTTTTCAAAAAAATTAACTAATTTTCTTCTATATGCTTCAAGCTTATGTCTTCCTTACTATAACAACCAATTTCTTATATTATTATGAATTTGAATTTGAAAAAACATTCTGTTGATTTCATTGTTAAGTCTATTTAAGCATTACCTGGAAATGGGCCTTCATTCAATGTTAAAAATTAGCGAACAGATTAAACGAAGCTATAAGCTATGGATCTATTCTTAACTTATGGTTTTATATCTTTTTGTAAAAAAAAAAACCCTATATAATCCATTCGAAATGTTCCGTCTTCCTATGTTGACAAGAAGGTCATCTAGAGACAAGAGGTGGCCTGAACAATGCCATTACTAAGATAGATGCGGACAGGAGCTGTTAGGACCCTCACCACGTCTTCCCGTGACGGAGAGGCCGATTACACATACATCGACAACGTATGGAGACAGAGTGTCAGCACATTGACCGATATTGGCCCTTCACGGCACACATCTTCTTTCCACCGGGCAAGTGAATAAATTGCGTTCGTATATTGGAGTTACCGTTTGCACCTGTAGTAGAGCGATTTATTTGAATTCATACTTACAAGGGAAACTGGCTTAAAACTTTGTTCAGTTAGCTGTCTAGTCTGCAAATTAAAAATATAACCGAAGATTAATAGATGTATATTTCATCAATAGTTGAGTTGATTTTAACAAACAATTTCAACTTCAATTTAATCACTGAATTACTTAACACTAGTTTGTTTAGCTTAGTTGGAATTTAAGGGCTCTGCTCTGCCCCGGGGGATAGAGTGGGTTGGTGGATCCTCAGGTCCAGATTGTAAATATTGTATATAATTTGTTTAATTATGTTCATTTTATTTATTTTTCTGTTTATATACAGATAGATATTTTATTTATTTATTTGTATTGTTTTATCATATTTATGTATCTATTTTATTTTACTTATTATTATTCTTTTTTTAATTTTTGGTATGAATGTGTTCAATTACCACTATTACTCATTGCCCAAGATTGTAATAATTATCAATAAATAAAAAATAGCAATTGTTCGAATTTGGTTTGCAAACCTTTATAATTGTTGTGTTCTCACTCCCTGCATTTATTTGAGTATGAGCTACTCATTTTGAGTTTTATGCCCAATATTTGAAGTAATAAAAGAGTGATATTAGTTTTAATTACACGATTTTTACGATCTAGTAACAATTAATTTTAAGAACCATGGATGCGATTATTAGATGACATCAATATATTTTATTATCAGATCTTATCGGAAAGAGTCCACCAAATTTAATTAAACAGCTCCTCAATGTGATATCTTTAAAATATTTTTTTCTCTTATGAAACATTCTACACTTTGACAATCTACTTAAATATAATAATTACAATTTTTTCACATTGAGTTGAATGTCTAGTTTATCTTTCTTAAATTGTTTGTTTTTCCCCTTGGTTAGTCGATTTTAACAAAAAAAGTGGTTGTAATTTCTCTTCCTTACGACTACTTGGATTCAGAGGACCTCAAAACGTGTATTTCTGTAAAAAAGAAAAAAGTAATTAAAAATTTAGCACGATTCCTCTACTATCCATTTTATATATAAGTAAGTGGAAGTAAAAAAAAATGTTATTTTACATCACTTTGTTTCTGTATTATGAAAATAATTTTGCTGAATACATTTTATTTTAAATTGACCTGGTTTGAATTAAGTTACTTCAACACAAAAATTAATGAAGAAAAAAATACATTTTTATAGTCCTGTTTGTGGAGCAACAATAAGGGTTGTAAATGAACGGTTCTCATTCAGCTTTTCATCTTATTCACCACACCGTCTGCTATTCACTTCATCTTTACTGTTCAACTTTTGTAAATTTATTCATGTTTATTCACATTCACTTCTTGATGTCTTTCCATCAAAATTAATTAATAGTAGAAATTCTTGCCATTCTGGGTCTAGAAATACATTTGAGTTTATTATTAGATATCATTTAGTTTTATAAGTTTCCATAAATCCCTTTTATTTATGCAGTAAAAAGTATAAATCCAGGTTTCCATATCAACTATTTTTAATAGTCGGATGTGAAATGTGAATTAATAGTTGAGATTGTACTTGTGAATGGCCAAATTGGCCGAAACTTTAGACAATTAAAGTATTATTGAAGAGTGTTTAAAATTTAATTGGATACGACTTATTTTATTTAAACAATAAGATCATTCTCGAAGAAGTGATAAGATTATATATAATGTTGTGCTTAATACTTTCATCATACAAAAGCTAGGGGTCATTTAGGTAACTTCTGTAAACTTGGTGGCTTCATTCGCTTCTGTCTACGTTAATACATACTAATCTTGCTATCTCCAAAAAAAAAAATATTATGAAAATCAAATATTATTTAAAATTCTTGTAATCAAATTTACCACATATTTTCTATTTCTCTATTGAAATCATGTCATCTATACAATTATAGTTTAAAATTGCTTTACATTACATTATTTATAATTTATTTTCTTTCACTCCTGGTGCATTCATCTATCTCTGTTGCACAAACCAATGCTTTATATTAGACATTACCCCTTTGGACCATATCAACTTTTTCAATATGCTGTTTTATTACCTCCCTATTGATATGTTCAATTTTAATCTATTGTTTAATTTAAGATAAAATTTAAGCTTTTTACTAACTAGAAACCAGTATCAATTAACATATCACTAACTGTAAAAATGTCATGAACGTAAATTGCACTGCGCTGACTAACCACAGCATAACGCTAAACCAAAATTTTATCTTCAAATATCACAATAATAGAAACAAAAAACAAAAAGGCAGAAGATTTCTGGAAGCAATTCATGTAACCAAAAATATTAAAAACACAGTAAACTATAAAACAGACACAAAACATTTAAATACACATTATGCCGATATGATAAATAGATTATTATTATTATTTTATGGGCAACAGACCATGGAGGTCTAAGTCCTCGTGTGCGGTGTATTACCTAATACAATATCGCGCGTTTCTTGACGTGTTTTTTTCGCTGGGTGGGTTCGTCACTCCCTCGCTTATTTTTTGTTAGTACCACCCATTGGCTAGGGGACCTCACAAATACCCTGGGGGAGGTTATCAGTGAGTTTTGCATTCTTTTGTGCTTGCAAAAAAGCCAGGGTGGAACCGGGATTCGATCTGACAACCTATGGGTTGGTAGACTGGCGCATTACCACGCTGCTACCGCTTCCCCTAATAGATAAATTAGCCATATAAATATTAAATAAACAGGGAAAGTATGTGAGAATAAAATAGTCTAATTATAAAGAATAATAACTTTTAAGTTATATTACACAATAGATTAAAATTGGACATAACAATATAGAAGGTAATAAAACAGCATATTGGAAATGTTGATACGTTGATAGATAAGTGCACCAACAGTGGATTACAATAAATCAAAACTTATGTTTTTTTAGTACTGTAATTATTCAAATCGTTAGTTCAAGCATAAAATGAATCAAGAATTATTGCGATTAAATGAGATTCTTCATGGGTTCAAAGTATTAGTTGAACCAATTGTTCGAAATCATCTGAGGTATGAGGCATGGCTTCAGATCACTCATATATAATAATGTGTGGAAACATAAAATTAATAAAATTATTGATGGATTATAATTAACTAATAATATAATTCAAAATAAATAGTGACCAATTATATTGAATGTCTCCAAAATCGGGATTTCATTCTGATCGTTGGAGAATTACTCGTTAAGCGTTGCGTCTTTTATTTAGACATATTGATTAATATAAGTTTAATTTTATTTAGACGTATTGGGTTACAACACAGGCACATACTCTAGTTCCCAAAGTGCTCATATTGCCTCGCACACTGAAGTTAGGTTTACAAATTACAGAGGTTTGTTTGAATATCGTATGTCTAAGGTCTTGAAACCTGAAATTGAATCCCCTGATTTTATAAAATAGAGATATTTGTATTATTTATTATAGGATCTACATAATTATTGTATTTAATGTTTTTCTTTTAACGGATTTCTTCAAAGATCAGGATTATATTTTGCTCAAATCAATGGTATTAATTATCCGATTAAATAAGTGTTATGATCTTTACTATAGTAAAGAAGTAAAATCATCGAAAAATTATTTCTCAGCCACTTGATAAATATCTTATACTAATTTTATAAACAGAATAATACGTGATAGTTTATATCTCTCAGCTGAGGTTATGCCCGTTTCTTTTCTGTCTTTATATAGAGCCAATAAGACGCTTTAAGCTACTACCATCATCCTTGTTAAAAGGAAATGGTGGAGGGCCGAAAATCGAAATATTTTGTCTGAATTTCTTAAAAATGTAACCAAAAAAAAATTCACCAATTTAGACCAAACTTTCATATTAGCGTGTCGTATTCTTCTCCAGGGTCAGGAGATCCAATTGTTTGTTTCTTCTTTTCAAATGAAAAAATTGCCAGAGGTAGATTTTGGAACTGATATGTTAAAATAATAAAATTAGTGTACTTTCTTCCTAGGCATGCTAGCGTACTCAACAGACAAAATTAATAGCGATAAACCACATCATACATTTGTATGAGTTTCTTATTAATTTAAATATACATTTTTTTTAAAGGACTTGAATTACTATATTAATAGTAACCAATTATCTCCTTATGAATTTACAAAATTATTTATGGAAAATAGAATACTTAAATATCCTTTGATAAATTAACAATTATAGTCATTTGACCATGCATGTTTTATTGTTAATATGATAAATTTATTTTATGTATGCAAAATTTAATACGGCGTGACGTCTCGGCTCACTGTTCAATGTTTTATTCATTACTACAATGTATTATTCATATATATCAATTGATTATTCCATGACAAGCCTGACCTTTTTATTGTAGAATAAATTACAATTTTTAGCTGTATTTTAGCCGTTTTTAGATTCGTTGGCTTAGTAAAATAAATTAACATTTTTAGTATATCTGTTATGATTTCTTCAAATTTAAATACTAATTTGGTATGGTAATACAATTTATAACTAAGAAAAAACTTAATAGAGTATAAAACCTGAAGTTTTAGACATATTATATGTCAAATAGCAGGTACCTATCTTAGGTACTACTTTTTTTTATCATTAATGATATATTATATATATTTTATTTCGACGAAAATTGGTTGTAAAATTTTACTGTTACATTATAGTAAAATAATGTACTATATTGGTACTTAATTTAAAACTGTTATATTAAATAGAAGTTAAAAATCAATTCATAAAATATATCGTAGGAAGATAGTCCGGGTGGCAATAAAGGTATCAAAATAGTTTTTAAAAAACTATTTATTGTTAACTAATGTTTCGCCCCACTTTGCAGGGCTTAATGAAGTTCTTGTAAGTTAGATAAGAATAAAGTTCTGCTGTCAACTGAGTGGTGACTGTTCAATTGACAGCAGAACTTCATTCTTATCAGCCCTGACGAAGCCCTGCTAAGTGAGACGAAATGTTGGTTAATAATAGTTTTTTGTTACTATTATGATACCTTTATTGATCGCCACCCGGACTATCTCCTTCCAAGGCCTGAACGCCTTGGAGGGAAACTGTCTCCAACTCTTAGACTCCGAACACCATACTGGAATAAGACTTGCCACAGGTGCTTTCAGGACGAGCCCAATAGAAAGTCTCTGTACTAAGGCTTCTTTACCGCCACTTATTTTTCGGAGGCAGGAACTCATGAACAGTTACATTACCAAAATCAAACTCCAACTAACTATATATATCACCCTCGTTGCATGAGAAAATATGAAATGAATCCTTCATGGAACGCTCCATTAGGCATAAGACAGAGAGAAATCATAAGAGAGATTTATGGCATGCCTACAAACCAAGCTGATTCTATCTATAGATTGCCCCCTTGGAAATACCAGTCTTACAAAATAGATCTAACTATGAAACGCCAGAACCACGACTTAAATAAAATTAGATTCTTAAAGAAGATACAAAAATATTCAAATTATGAAATAATTTACACTAATGGCTCCAAACAAAATTAAAATGTTGGTTTTGCAATAATAATACATGGGAGACCCAAAAGATATAAATTATCCACATACTCAACAATATTTACAGCTGAACTTCAGGCGATTTCAACAGCACTCCATTTATCCATAGAAAGTGAATACTCAAACATACTCATTTGTACAGATTCAATGTCTGCACTCCTGAGTTTATCATATTTCAGTCAAAGCGGACCTACGATAGACAAAATTCACAACTACATAGACATGCTAAAATATCTTTAAAAAAGTGTCTCCTTTCTCTGGACTCCAGGGCACTCACGAATACCTGGAAATGAGGCAGCGGATAAAGAGGCTTAAAGCCATTTTTAAGGAACAGAATCCGAAAAAGTTGGGATTCAATGTAGACTGACGTACCACTCACCAATAAACCAAGAAATGTTTAAAAAAAAAACACAAAAGTGGATAAGTGCCATAAGGGGAAACAGAAGAGAAGAAGTGGTTGTTGCAAGAGTAAGAATAGGACATTCCAAATTAACACATCACTTAATCACAAAAGAGGACCAACCTGTATGCCAAACCTGTCAGTCCCCATTATCGATAAAGCATATAATTGAAGAATGCTCATCATCTCGTCAAGCCTTCGAAAATAATAAAATTCCTCGTAGAAGAGAATTGGCCCTTAAAGACTTAGCAGAATCCATAGACAAAATAATAAAATTTCTGAAAGAAACTCAACTTTGTACTAAAATTTAATCCACCAATATCGATCAGTGTAAAAAGGAAATAGTCTACATCCAACTATCAAATGTCAAAGAGACAAGAAGATAAATAAAGTAAAAAGGGTGTAATAACCTAGATGTTGATGTTGATCGCCCTGAATAAAAATCTAATCTAATCTAATCTTCCTTCAATCTACTTCGTATGGTCAACTATCTTCTACCAATATGTATAAAATGTATCTATGTTCTTGATCAAGTATAGAACATTTAGTCGCAAAAAACTTAAATTAAACATTTAGGGTAGGTGTATGGCTGGCATGTGACAGCAAATTTTTCGTTAAAATTGACTAACCACTTTATGGAACCGATTTTTCACATTTTTTCTCAAAAACGGCTCCAATGATTTTAATGTAACTCGGTATATCAATATAAAACTAGATGATCTTTGATATCACAATCTGGGGTTTATTTTCAGTGAAATAGTTTGATGAGGCTTAAATGTGATTTTTTAAAAAATGTATTGAATGAATGGTTAAGAACATTTTTTTTTTAAATGCTATGTACTTTTTCCTGCTATAATTTCTGTTCTTAAACTAGCGAATATTTATTCCAAATCAAGGTAGGCTACTTAGTGAAAGGTGTGATTAGCACACTGCTCTGGATTTGTTTTTTGTTATAATTTCGGGAAGGAATAAACAAGTTTTGTTCACATCATATAAAATCTCATGAAACATGAACATTTACTGTAGAGTAGGGACTCAGATCTATTTATGGTATGATAAGATAATTTTCTTTATTTTATTATTAATTTCTATAATGAACATTTGTAATTAATGGAGCAAAACAAAATTAAAACTTTTCTGAAGATTTAGAAAAAAAAAACATAACAGAAGAATATTGAGAAATTTCAATATAATGTTGAGAAAATAGGAATCCAAAATTAAAGCATATCGTAGGTTTGAAAGAAGACTGTTACAAGGCAAAATAATTCATTTTTAACTGCGATTTTTCTATATTTTTATGTTGAAGGGAATTACAAGTTGAAATTCTTACTGCGGCATCTAGCAGGCTAGAAGAATTATTACATTTCCACTTAAAAATATAGACAAATTGCAGTCGTTTCATTGTGAAAACATAAAAATAAATTATTTGAGTTGTGACAGTCTTCACCCAAACCGACGATACACCTATAATAAAGTGAAGTAATAAATTACATGAATAACACCCGACCTGTGTTGGGTTTAACTTTTATTTCCTGTTGAACCCAAAGAAGAATCTCACTATAGAATTTTAGAATAACGTCGTTTTAAATCCCAATAAATAAACTACTTCATAAGCGATATAAACAATAATTTCATGAACAGATATCGTATCTTAGCAGTAACCTTGCATATTCTTCAACCACTCTCATTTCCTGTGTCAACCGGTAGGACGGTGGGAAGACGCAGTAGCAGTGTTACCGAATGATAAGGACACCTCAAGAGCGCCACTGGTGAGTTCTGTTACAATGGAAGAGAATGAGGAAAGGCCAACACTTCCTAGACAGCTGATGAATAGTTCGTGAGTATCGTGAAAAGGTGCTTAATTTCACCCGACGTGTTTGTAAAGGACAAGAGATCAAAAGGCTGTCCTTGTATTCTTCCTACTCTTTGCCATCGTCACCTTGTCTCAGGGTTCTCCGCTTATATCTTACTTCAGTTGAGTAATACGGAATATAGGGAACTCGTCTTCCTGAAGCCTTTTAGGAAGGAACAGTTAGAATTCTCAAACCACATGAGTCGCTTTCTTGTTTACTCGGAGACATACATCTCTTCCTCCCCCTATAATCATAGAAGCATCAAAACTAAGTCATCCAAAGCAATGTGTTTTACATATTTTTTATGTAAACTATTATTTATAAAAGTTGATTTTTTTTGGGTGAGGGGTGGGGGGGGGGAAGTAATCTGATATATTCAGTTTCACAACACCCAGAGCAGAATTTTCAATCATTTTTAATTTCAAGCGGATATGATTATGAGATGTAGGATCTTTCAATAATATATTAGTAGTTGTTTTTCGCCAAGAACTATAAAATGAAATATTATTCGAAGTTAACTTTCTGCATGAAATTAAAGTAGAAAAAGTAATTACAAAATCCTGTAAGAAACTAAATTACAATAAAAAACAACTTGTTGTGAATTCTTTCCTTATAACTCGAAAAGCAAGCTATTCCTTATTTAAAAAATTTAAAGCTGGCAAATTCCCTACAAAATGTGTATTATATCCCATACAACATTTACTGATCTACCCATACTGATCTACATGACTATTATAAGGCCTATCTGGACATATGGAGTTGAGCTTTGGGGCTCCACTAAACCATCCAATTCCTTCAGAATCCAATCCTTACAGTCCAAAATCCTTAATGCTCCTTACTTTGTCACAAATAAAGTCATCCATCAGGACCTCATGTCCCATATGTTGCCGATTTGGCCAGAACCAGATACCGTTCCTTCCATAATAAACTTCTCAACCACCCAAATCCACTTGTTTCTAACCTGGCTTCTCCTTCATTACCTAATAATCCTCCTAGGCGTCTGAAAAGAAGATGGCCTCGAGATCTTCTCTTATAGAAATGTTATTGGAGTTCTATCAGTGGGTAGATTCTCCACATGTTTTTATCATGTCACTATGTCACCTACAGCAAATTTACTTGTTGTATATATGTGTATACAGTTGTAAATAACAATAAATAAATTATTAAAAAAAAAAAAATCCCATACCCACCAACCTGCGGCGTCGCTAGACCTTTGTTTAGCATAGCACTCTGTAGTAACGTCGTAGGTAGGTTTAAAATGAAATATGTATTATGCATTATGTAGGAAATTTAATCTACTTACGTGAACTTGCAGATTGTCACTTTTTCGTTCATTGTAAAACCCCCCAAAAATACTCACTTCTAACTCTCCCGTTTAATCTAGGCGTACCCGACATTTGAGAAGGATTTTTTCGTTTTTCTAGGAGAAGCGAAAAGATTGGCGGAAAATGGAATATAACATATGCTTTTTGTATGAAATTTAAATTCATAGTGGATTTTTATCTACGGAAAATATTTACTTTTCATGTTATAAGCAAACCATAAAAACATTTACAGCAATTAGAAATTTTTTTGTTGAAAAGGCTTCTATTGAATCCATGCATTATTTAATGAAGTCCCAGTATGTCCAAAAATGAAATATAAAAAAGGTATTTTCCACAAAATTTAGTCTTCTTTCATTTCATATACACTGGCATTTCCGAACAATCCTTTGTTTTATAGATTTAAGGGAAATTCGGGGGAAAAAAAATTGTTATTGATAATATATACCTTATGGGGAAAGATCAAGTAGTCACTGATACATAAAGTAAGTACATATAAAAATAGCATGAACATCATTTATTTATGTTTTTTACTCTTAAAACAAAATTAGGAACTTCTTCAGTCATACCGATTAAAATTATTAA
>NW_027114541.1:528225-535098 GCF_000696795.3 Halyomorpha halys | reverse complement strand
GACTCATACCGTAACTTATATATATATATATATTATATTGCTTTGGTTTTGAATTTATGAAAATGCTAAAAATGTCGGTTAGCCTCGGGCAAACATTTTGGTACCTCCTCATACAATTTTAATAGTGACCCAAACATGTTTTGGCATTACTAATACCACAATACTAATACTGATTTTCCAATACAAAAACTGTCTTCCTGGACTCAATCCTTGCATTCATGTTATTGGATGTAGTGTCCTTCAAATGTTTTCTCGATACACTCTGCCTCTCAATGTTGTTGGAAAAGACTAAATGTTTTTTATACGTTTTTAATTCCTTTACCCTCATTTTTCTATTTTTGATCATTCTTATCGCCTTTACTTTTCTGTTTTTCTACTAATTTTTGTTTTTATATAGCGAAGGTGTTAAAATCCCTATATATAATAATTACCAAACGCTTATTTACTTTTTCTAATCAATTATGTCTAAGAAAATTAGATTATAGAAATAGAATGTACAATAAAATGTTTTTCACTCTTCCCCCACGTCGCGACTGATATGCATCTATTTACAATTAGAGGTGGTACAATAAAATTTTACTTACATAGCGTTGTTGCTTAATAATTTTAGCGTCCAAGGCTACCCAACATTCCCCTTCGTCAATTTATATTATTTATTTAGGGTAGTAATTTCATTCACCTAATCGGTCGGCTTAGTAATTAGATTCAGCATTAAAAAAATACTCAAAACCTCACTTTTACCAGGACTTATATGTCATTAAAATGCCTAAATTTTACACTAAAAATATCTTTCCACCATAGAAATGTTTATAGACTATTTTGATTTTTCAAACTCATAACAAACGAAACGGTTTCATAGTTTCACGGTTAACTTGCTAATACTATTGAGTTTTGGATGGTTGATTTGAAATATCATTTAAATGTAAGGAAAATCCCAATGCACCTAGAATTATTAAGTCTTCTTTATTATTTATATATATCATTTATTTAATTTCTCTATTGCTCGGATTCTGGATCATGGGCCTCCTCTCTTGAACAATGTGTATTTTCTTGTGTTATGAATAATTTAAATACATGGCAAATTTTCTGAATGAGGTCAGTTGATGTTTGTTTCCAAACCAAACAAAATTTAATGAAGTTTAGTTTAACAAACAACAGTTACTGTATTAAATTAAAATGAATAACAAAACATTTGCTAGCTACTGTAACTGGTTTAATATAAAAAAAAAACAAAAAAAAAAACAGACTGATGTTTCTCAAAGTTCAGAGCTTCAAAGGGAAAGAGGGAAGTTTAAAAAAGAAAGAGGATACATCTGAAGTCCTATCTTCGTTGGTTGAGCTTTTGAAAGTAACGTTTACATAAAAAAAAAAGTTTTATCGAATCTAAAGTGTCTTTGCTTTTTAATGACTACGCTTTAATGCCCTAAGCAAACAGGCGTATGACCAGAAGAGTTTCCAGAAAGAATTTATTCTAAATTTCGTAAATAAACCGACTAACTTTAGTTCTACCCTTTGAGTTTCCTGCTTTAAAAAGAGTAGCAAATAAAGTAAAAATGTAGATCAAATATTTAGGATTTCGAAGGAATGCTCCTTAACGCCTAGTTTAATGCTCCTATAAAATTTAATTTATTTTATAGTTCAGAATATCTTATTTTAACATTATAATTAAATGTTGCTAATTCCTACTTTTATGCATATTCTTAGATTTAATTAATTAATTGACTTTAAATATATATTTTTTCAATTTCTTAAGACTGGTATTTATTTATTAAATAAATCAAATGGTATCATTGTTTAGTCTCAACACTCTTTATTATATCAATAGTCCAACGTTTTAATGTTTTAATTTTAATATGAATTTTAATAATTGGAATAAATACAAAAATGAGACCAAAATGCAATTTGAATTAAATTAATAACACGCCTGACTTGAGTGTGTGGAAGGTTATAAATAGTTTGTTTATGTGATAGTGATAGTGTTGATTAAAAGTTATAAACATTAATGAAGTTTTGAGAAATTAGGTAACTAAACATAAGCTTATTAATAATTAATATGATTCTCTATTAATTGACTTTTTCATAGGGTGATTTTGACTTATAATTAATGACGTCGGCAGAATAGCATGCTAAACATTTTTAAATTTTTGATGTGATGTGAGAATTTATGTTTGAAGGTATGTTATATTATTAGTAATAATGTTGTTGTTATGTTTGTTACAAATGAATATATAATAAGCTGTTAAATGTTTAGATTGTCCTTGAGGATGGCCGAATTGGCCGAAACGTTGAACTATTGATATAATAAAGAGTGTTGAGACTAAACAAGGATACCTTTTGATTTATTTATTAATTAATTGACTTCATAGACTCTCTAATTGAATTTTATCGCTTGAGTACAGTACCCCTACTATTTGAGTGGTTTGGCCATAGATGGAGCATCTTGCTCTTGAATTGCTGGTTAAGAAATAATAATTTCTATAATTTAAAAAGCCTTCCTTAAACAATTATAAATTTGCAAACAATCTATTTTCGAAAATCGGGAGCAGATAGCCAATAAATTATCTTCCATTTCTAATTAATATAAGAAAAACTTATAACAATTAGTTTTACTATGGAACTACTCCAGTGTACGCTATCCTGAATAGTGTTTTTTTAAATTTTTTTATTTATAAGTGTATAAATTAAATTTTAATCAGCTGTTAAATAATTTCAACATATTTCTTAGGAATTTTCATGCATAAGGGAGTAAAAAATATATTACATTTGATGTTTGTTTCTTACTGTCAAGAATTGTACTGATTCTCATTGAAAAATACTGTTTCACTATTACATTCTATTTATATGTTTTTACTAGAAAATTGCTATAATAATGTTTCACAATTGATGTTTAGTAGCAGAGTAGTAATTGGTATCTATAAAAGCTCTTATAGTAGTCACAATCCTATTTACTTTTATGAACCTCAGTATTCAGTTAAAATTTATGGATAATTTTATTGTTGTTTTATGTTTTTCTCAGCCACTATTCATTTTTATGGATCTTGGTTTGTATTAAATGTATCTGTCTTCGTTAGATTTCATATCGTTAAAATAATTAGAAACAGTTTTTAATTTTTTTTTCTAGACAGAGTAGCACTGCATTATAGGTGTATTGTGTGCATCATAGCAACCAAATGGCCTTGGCATAGTTTCAATTATAAAATCTCGCTTTACCGAATGTTGCCTTATTCTTTGTCCCTCTATCAGTTAAATTAAAAGGTTATGAAGGATTGAAAACTTCAACTGGGTGAAATTTTGTTTTAAAAAAATTTCTTACGTTGTTAACTTGAATTGATTGAAATATGGTATGTCATAATGTCATATATTCGTATATAATAAAATATATTATAGTAGGTATTGAAATATACCACTTTAAACCATATGATTAAGATATGGTATACCATATTGTTATATATCTGTATATAATATAATATATTTTAGTATATATTGAAATATATCATATGATATATTCTACTGTCATAATGTATTCATACATAATAGTATTGTATGTTACGATATGATTGCAATATGGTATATCATACTGTCAAATATACTCGTACATAGATTATATTATTTTTTTAAATATATTATTCAAACCATATGTTTGAAATACGGTTAACATCCCAGATGTAATTTAAAATTTTACGTTTTTAAATATTTGGGGCTCCACTAAACCATCAAATTCCTCCCGAATCCAATCCTTACAGTCCAAAATCCTTCCTAAACTCCTTACTTTGTCACAAATCAAGTCATCCATCAGGACCTCAATGTTCCGTATGTTGCCAATTTGGTCAGAACCAGACACCATTCCTTCCATGACAAACTTCCCAACCACCCAAATCCACTTGTTTCTAACCTGGCTTCTCCTTCATTACCTAATAATCCTCCTAGGTGTCTGAAAAGAAGATGGCCTCGAGATCTTTTCCTCTAGAAATGTTATCATGTCACTATGCCACCTACAGCAAATTTACTTGTTGTATATATTTTTATTATTAAGTATTTGTAAATAACAATAAATAAATTATTAATAATAATAATAAAAACGTTTTTAAATATGAAATGATTTAAGATTTTTTCGTGACCCTTAATTCTTTCTTTTTTTATTATTCTTGGTTCTTTTGTATCACTTATTTTATATTTCACGAGAATTTTTTTTAGATCTATTCGCAATTTCTACAGATTTGAAATGGTACTTAGAATATCTGTGAAATAGACCATCGATACACCTTCCTGGGACAGCCAGAGGCAAACATGAACTGTGTTCAAGTGTATCCGTTAGCTAGTTACCCAGGCCCGTAGTGAGCTTGAGATAATGAACCTTTAGGACACCTCCTACCTCATCATTATCACTGAGACCAAATTACTAATGATGGAAGTTTATCCCGTATACACTGTCTGTACCACTATACAAGCTCATCTTCCTAACCTCTACACTTTCTGGAATTTTGATTTGATTTTCGCTAGGTTCTAATACTTTCAAAGTATTCTTACTTTTCTAAACTTCCTCATGTGCACCTAACTCTGGAATTTCTGATGGAATGAAGTAATTTTTTTTATGGATTCTGATAGTTAATCAGATTTTAACCACGAACTTTTTTTTAACGGTGTATGACGGTTTGCGTACATACAGTACTGCAAATCGAACAAACTTGAAGAACAAAATTGTTTAGGAATTAGTTTTTTAAACAATTAGAAATTGTTATTATTATTAGTATTTTTTGAATTCACATATACCTTTTGGCATTTAGTGTTCACTTTGATCCATTAGACAATCTCCGCATTGGATTAGTATGAATTCGTGAATGAAAAAGCCATCCAATGAAGAAACTCCTGTCATATTACATTCAACTAACAAAGCAGTTTCCTGTTCAAGAGGTGTTTCCAGATCGGTTGTCTCTCCAACGTAAGTCCTAAGTATTTTTTTTCTGTTTGTTTAGATAACACTATATTGTAAAGCATTAGATATAACTATAATGATAGGGCCATGAAAGTTGGTATAACTCGGTCAGGTACCTCACAATCATAAAGGCGTTGCATTATAGCAATTTGGTGGGGGAAGGGAAAGAGGTCAAAATGTAAAATTTGACCACAATTTTAAACAGATTTTCCATCTAAATTAAAATATTTTGATTTTCTCAACAACATTAATTAATATTATCATTATTAATTAAAATTTTCTCTTCTATTAAAACTCAAAACCTAATTGTCTAAATCCTAATTTCATAACTTAAACGCTAATGATTTCAATTTTTTGTAACTTTTAGTGAACTAGTTCAACGAAATGTTGGATATTGTATAATGTATGTTCTCTCAAATTTTATAACTTTTTATATTTTTTATTAGGTGTGAAATTGATAAGATACTTATCTTTACATTCCTTTCCACAATGAGGTCCATGAAGACATGGCCCTACAAAACGTATAAAACTATTTCGGGAGGTAAATAACACGCAACTTTGTCGTTAGTAATTTATCACTAGAGTTCTCATATATATTTTTTTTTCAAATAATTGAAAGAAGAAAAATATGTATGCTTACTGTTCATGAAATAACTCTAATTTGTATGGATAAATAACAAAATATCTAATCAAAGAAGTAGTTGCTTGTCTAATTAATTTAATTATATTACTGTCTTGACCTCATATGAGCCGTTCAGAGCAAAAGTACCGTAATTCATTCTGTTCTCATCACTATACATTTTCATTTATTAACCCATTAATTAATTAATTAGTGTGCATACTAGCTTCAAATAATACAAAATATTTGTATATACTCATGATTGACTAGTTTTAGCAGTAAAAGCTGTTGTTTCTGTTCTATAGCTTCATAAAACTTCCCCCAAAGCGTTGTATACTTTGGAAACACAGTTTTGACTTACTCCACTTTTGCGATCTACAGTACATTTATTAATGTCCTAAAAGATCCCAAAAGAAGAAAAAATGCAGTTATTTAACCCCAATTGAGGATTACTTTAATGAAGACTATGTATAGTGTATAATACTAAATGTATTATTATAATAATAAAGTGGTAAAAATTGTAGCGTCGGCCAATTATAATCAAGGAGAGAAGTTAAACTTAAAAAAAAAAAATATTGCATTCGGCGCTCCATATATTTAAAACTAACTAAAACATAAGAAAACCTAATAGATCATCATTTTTTTTTAAATAGCTTTATTGAAATTTGCAACTGTATATTACATAATACATTGATCATCATTTAAAGAAGAGTAAATTGGCTAAAATATGTGCCCTAATAGAATTGTTGATGATAAATAGTTCCCGAGATACGGTTTTTTAAAATCAACATTTCATAAAAAAAATAACTAAAACTTAGTAGTTTTTAAATCTTTTTAAGAAAAAAATATATCTCAAGGATCATTGGACGTTCAGATGTCTATTAGCACTCAAATTAAAACTATTTGTGTCTAGTATTAAGTAGTTTATCTTCGTAGATAAAATAATTTTCATGATATTTATATGTATAAATTGACAGTTGATTTCAGTCAAATGTCATTTGTGAAATTCATATGCACATGCAATTATCATAAAAACTACTTCCACGTATGCTATAGACTACTTCGAAGATAAACGTAATAAACTGCATTACAGGACATTTAACTAGCTTTATTTTAAGTTCTAACTGACATCTGTTCGTTTAATGATTTACTCCCCTAACTATACTTGGCGGACTCACCAATTTTGACTTTTAACTAACTAAAAAATATTTTAATGAAAACTAAATCTTTAGTTGAATAAAAAATTGGGTGAAATGTTTTTTTTCCTGAGTTTTTATTGGGCCCTAACCACAAACTGCATATTTTCTAAAATTATGCAGTT
>NW_027114541.1:522219-528170 GCF_000696795.3 Halyomorpha halys | reverse complement strand
GTATATATTTTTTTTCCTGTTTTACTTCAGCCTCAACAGAGTATTAGTAAAATTCTTGGGACACTATCGAAGCAGCCTTACTAAAAATAGAACTCATTAGCGACATGTCTTCCTTTAACTCGAGATATAAGGCCTTAACGAAAACAGATAGCTCTTGTTTTTTTCCCTAAGCTCTTCTACTTCCTTCTTAGCTCTAATTAAATACTGTCTTATTGTAATATTAATAGCAGCCTAGATTCCAGAATAGTTTATAGTATTTGTAGTAAATATTAAACCGGTTATCTACACGTGGTTATGTGTATTCGGTTACAAAACTAGGAGATCAACTAATAAACAATGAAATTACATTTAATTAACGAAAACATAACTTTAAAAAGAGTCAAAAGAGAACCCTTGGACTAGGTCTGATTCTATATATGACATTATTTCGCTAATGCTCAAAAACAGTAAACGAGCTTCGAAAATTGTACTTCGCAAGAGAAGTATCATTTGAAAAAATACATATATAAATTGTACCTACTCGTATTTACATTTTTTTTTAAATACCATATTTTTTAATTGATTTTACTACCACAGTTTTTTTATTGAAAATAAAAGATTTTGCATTATCAGTTTTTTTAAAATGCTGAAATAATTCCGATTTAGTAGAAATGAATAATTAACAGGTAGGTTGTGGTTTGCTTTCAAGACGTGTATTTTTATTGTATTCATAGTAGATATTAACTATTTTTATTATTTAGGGTTATTTTCACAATTGAAAAAAGTAGAAAAAATAATATCATAACAAGTGCCTATACGATATAAAAATTACTATTATGGAGGCAGAGTATAGTTAAGGAGAGATGGGTACAATTGTAGCACATATCTATGTGGGGAACCCATTATAGGAAGGTTGGACTTATCTGGTGTAAACTAAAACATTTATTGTCATGGCAGTATTGTCGTACCAATGCATAATTTGATTTTGACTTCATTGTTGTCGGTACCTATCGTAGCAATGATAGCTAACTGCCTTATGACTATGCTCATGTCGACTATCTTTAAAAACAAACATATTTATTAAGTTCTATCACATTTTACTTTGTTATATTTCTAAAACAATGACTACCTACTGACGCATGTTTATATTGTTATGAAATCACTTTATATATTTATCATTTTTCTTATTTACGCAAAACAAATTTACACTTTAATCATAAACTTACCTTCAGCAGGTTAGGACTCTGTTATTAACAAATTCTAGTGCTTTTTATATATATATATATATATGTATATACACATACATATTAAATATTATATAATATATTGCTATAAGCAAGGAGCGCGCACTGTGGTAAGGCACTATAGCTACTAACTTCAAGGCCCCGGGGAGGAAATTACTTTTTCTTACTCTATAGCCGTGAGTCAACCCTGTGTGTTCTGAAGCCTTTCTGGGGGAGCCTCATAAATTGGGTACCCTTAATTGGGTAAAAATCCAGTGGTAGAACCTGATTCTGACCAAATCACCTTCTAGCACAACCTTTGGTCTTGTGTTAGTACTTCCTTACAAAGTATTGCACCCTTAACCCTTCATAGATTGTTGAGTTAGAGATTTTAATTTTTTTCAATATTGCTATAAGCATAAAATATTTCGTGATCTAATTATCACCTTTTTAGGGTACTCTTTTCTCCCTCCCTTATTCCCTTCTTAACAGTATCAGTGATTCGTTCTCATCTCATATTTGTGAAGTATTTCTGTCAAATGCACCTTTGACTAACGATTAATAAAAGTTATTATTTTAAATAAGCGAAGGAAATATGAAATATTTGTTTTCAATCAGATTTTTAAAAAATAAATAAAAATAAAAAAACAACCTCTGTTATTGTTTAAAGATATCTAAAGCTAAATCTTTCTCTGAAAGGAGGGTTGCTTTCCTCTCAGCTAAATAAGATTTATCGAACTGCTTCTATGCTTGTGAAAGTTTTATCAGGCTACAGCAGTCTATAAATCATAATGCCTTGTCTTTTCTTTGATATGTGTATCTGTTCTTGATTCTGTGCATTTGTTTAAAATGAGATTATTCAATAAAGATCTGAACCGTTATTTTTTCATTATTGAGCAAAAACAATCTTACAAACATTATCACCTAAAAATAAAGGCTAAATAATAATTAATTAATTAATTTCAAAGTAATGTGCCCTTACCGTAATAATAAATATTGAGAATTTAATAATGAAAACATTGATAATACAGATGAATTTCATTCTTAAAATTAAATATAGTGTTTTGAAACTATTTTGCCAGTGGTGGGCAAACATAAGCTATTGTTGAAATTAATAGCTAATATTGCTATGTATACGATCCTTATTCATGAATGAAACACTGATAAATAAATAAATATTTCAACTGTAGCAAATTTTGCCCAATTTTATATTTCTCAATGATAAAACTAAACTTAAAAAATTTGAACCACCAAATTTAACTTACCATAGTACTTTTAATTGAATTTATCTTTGCTGGTTTCAGAATAGATATTTTTATGTTATTCACTCTGACAATATTTTCCCATGCTACTTTTCCTAATGAGCCATGCAGTTGACACACTAACAATAATTATATTTCTCATTCCAAAATTTTTAACATTTTTCTATAGCAAAAATATTTGACTGAAATTTACATTATGATAAAGAGCATTTATTTTACAGTAAATTATTATTGAATGGATTATTTTATGGATCATTGTCAACTGAGAGGCTCCAATAGAAGTCTTGAGTGTTATAAAATACAAATGGGCTAAGTGTAATTAAAAAGTAATTATAACTTATTTAATTATAACAATGCCGACATGAAAAACTAAACGGAGCCCGCCAGTCAAACTGTTCTTAGAATAGATCTATTATTTGTGCTTTATTCGTCATTCTCCGATACCTCCTTCGACTTTCTAGGTTAAATTTTATAATTTATAAAACCTTTGGCCTTACAACGGTATATAGCACGTCTATTCTACAACTCTTATTTCCAGAATTGTGTTTTAAAACTGAAAAAAATATTGTTATACCTACTACTGATAAAAATTGTTAAACGGTCAATTATCTTAAATTAACGAAATTAAAAGTACTTTAGAGGAATTTTTCTTTTAAAATTGTCATTTGAGTTCTTTCAGAACATTGCAATGAGGGTAAGGCCAAGCTTATAGTACAAAATATTTAAATGTACATTGGAATGTAGAGATTAATAAAAATAGTTAGCCACTAACCATTTTGGAGGATTTAAAAAAAAAATTAAGCTTTCTTAAGGTATGAATAATAAATTTCAACTTGGTTTTTCCCAAGTGTAACAAAAGAAGTCAAATACAATCAGTAGAGATCTGGCAGTATCAGCCTTTTTCGAATCGAACTCTATGTAATTTTTCCTTTTTTCTCCTTTATAATTATTTAATATTATATTATATCTATCCATTGTTTATAACTACAAGAAATGTGAACTGGTTATTTATTTTAAATAAACAAAATCAAAGATATTTTAGAGGAAGTTGTTTAATAAATCAGACATTTAAGCCCTGTTAAATTGTTTAAACGAAAATAAGACATAGTTGATATTCAAGATCACTTTTCTACTGACATGCCGAGTTAAATCAAAATAATTCGAACTGTTATTGAGAAAATCGAAAAGGTAAAAAAATCTATTCTATAAATTGAAACGTCTAGTCAAAATAATTGATGTTACATCCCAGACATAGAGCCCCATATATATATGTAATTAAGGAATGGCTATGAAAAAGATTGTAAGTGCCAGATATACGAAAATAAGATTTTGACGGGATAATGATGAAGAAACCAGCGCCAATCGACTGGTTTTCATTGCTGGAAGTCCCTATCTTGAACAGTTTAGTTCCTAAAGCTGTATTTTTTTCATAATATTAGAACAAAATTGTTGCCAGCTACTTTTTTTTTTTTTTTCTTTAAAACTAGTTTTTGACATTTATTTTTTCCATTTTCATGCCTCAATTTCAGTTTCACACTGACGATTTTACGAGACTTAATTATTTGGACCTCGAAACGTATGCTTTCGTCGAAAATTCGGATTCGAAATTTTTCACTGGCTATAGTTGTCTGTTTGAAAAGTCAGATAAGTAAGGGCGATAGTGGAGGGTTTTATGCAGTTTTTCAATTTAAGGCGCTTTTTAAATATTGCTCGATTAAACTATCTTACAGTCCCTTCTTCCTGTTTTAAGCAAATATTTCAATAGTGACATAGGACCTCGCTCTCCGGGGGTCTTTGCGGGGCGGGTCCGGCGGGGAAGGATTGCCTTTTTTGTGTTATGATCTCCTCTTGTGAAATTGTGACATATCGTACATTGACCAGCCTGCTCGCTATAGTTGTCTGTTTAAAAAGTCAGATAAGTAAGGCTACCATGGAAGGCGGGAGTGGAGGGTTCCATGCCAATTTTCAATGTCAGTCGCTTTTTAAATATTGCTCGATTTAACTATCTTATAAGTCTCCTCTTCCCGTTTTAAGCAAATATTTCAAAAGTGACATAGGACCTCGCTCTCCGGGAGTCTTAGCGGGGCGGGTCCGGCGGGAATACATATACCTCATACAAATAAAATAATAAGAAGAATATAAGCATATTTATATAGTTAATTAATTTATAATATTATATTCAATATATAGATATGTGAAAGTAAAAAAAAAAATTCTTTTTTCTAAAATACGTGTAAGTGTACTTGAGTTTAATAGTACAAGCTCAAAGATCACATTCCCACTACTGTTATAGTTAGTACGTGTCCTTATATTTCAAACAAAAAAATAAAATTTTAGTTTGAGATAAGAATCGTTTTTAATGTTCAGTTAGGTCGTTGTGTTACAACATTTACAGCCGAATCTATGTCAACTAGATTCAGATAAAGCCGAATTATTACTTATTTAGCTATTGTGCAATTCAGTGTAAAGTCTTGCATCATTTCCCCGGCTGTGGCTCCTTCTTCCTTATTCTTTTCCCTTTCTAATAGCCACATTTATATAAATCCTGCCTCGACCGTAGAATGCATTACCGTAATTTAATGGAACAAGATACGCCGACTGTTGCTCGAAAATTCTTCTGAATTATTTGTACTGAATCTTGATATCACATTTTTATATTATAAATAGTTCAAAACCAATATTTTTACCTATGCATCCCCGAAATAGTATATCAACTCCCGAGTATAAAAGAGAATAAATGTGCCCAGTTACATGTGTCTTTAGAGCTTTCTAGTTATTTCTATCATTATTTATTCTTTTACTTTTTATCCCTTCTTTTCTGAAAATACTTTTTCTAGAAAGAAACATTTTTTAAAATTATTTACATAAGAGCTATATTTTATGGTTAATGATTTTTAAAAATATAGTATTCAGGAAATTAATTTTCACTTGTATAAACGAAAATATTTGATATAATTTACTCAAAATTATGACAAATGTCCATGTTAATACTATTCTTCAACAATTGCTCAACCATTATGATAAATTGGACTAGTGGTTTGATCGATTATGGCCAAAGAGAAATTTGCCTACTGACAGGCACAGAACCAAATATTTTCCTGAGTCTAAAGCGTTAAGTGGGAATGAAAATTTTCGATTTTGTGGATATAATTTTTTTTTTATTTCTTGAATGTATATAAAGTTTCCCAACTTTCAGTAGTAAGGTTGTCTAAAAAGTACACAGACCGGAATAGCTTTATAACTGTTCCTATATTTTTCTTTATATTCTCCTATTTTCTTCTGTGGTGATTGCTTTTACAGAAAATTATCCTTTTTTTTTTTGAAAATTTCAATTTTTTATACTTGTGCAGCAGATTGCTATCTTTAGATGGCAATCACTGATTGTATCGAAGATATCAGATAATATATAGGTATTATACATGTCAATAAATTTAAATATTTTAATTCGAAAGAGAAATTTGAATAAAGCATAAATCACTAGAATATA
>NW_027114541.1:504488-522169 GCF_000696795.3 Halyomorpha halys | reverse complement strand
TATATATATACATTTCATTCCTCTTTCCAATTGTGGTTTACGATTGTCGATGTTACTATATACATTATAAAAGTTACAATGTTTTTTTTCACTATGTACGTGGGATGGAAGCTTTATTGTATCTTTATACAGAATTTTCTGTAATTATTTTGGTTTCAAATTTTATTTCATTTATCTATAATTCAAAATGTTCCAAATACTATTCTTTAAATTAATCAATTGGGGGTAAAATCTTAATTCGCGATGATAAAATGATTCCATAAATTTCTAAAATTTCAGCTCCACGTTAGTTGAGATATGAGGCCATATACAAGCCTCTTGCAAGTCACGTTCAGGGCCGTTAAAATGATGCATTTGTTTATCAAATCTAAGTAATCTGTGCAAAACATAATAAATTTCCCCAGTTGTGTTTCTAGGAAAATAGTGCAAGAGATACAGGTTTTGGGTGAATTAATTCCCACAAAGATATAGCTTATTTTTTTTTTTTTAATGGTATTTAACACTCTAAAAGTTTAGAAAAATCTAAGCTTACGAAATTTTTTTTTTACCGGCACTGTTAAAAATCACATGTGTTTCATCAATTTACATTAAATTTCATGCTGAAAAATGCTGTATTGTTTATTTTAAAGTTAACGTACGAATTAATAACAAATTGGTGGCCGAAAAACAGAAATGTTTAAAATTTTAGCTCATATTTCACTTAGTGCTCAATATCGTTAAAACTATGTACCTCGCGATAAAAAGTAGTGAAACATTGTTAAAGCAGCAGAAATGTTAAAATCAGAACGTGCCCTTCCACCGTTTTCTAATTTCAGCCGTTTTTTAAATATTGCTCGATTAAACTATCTTAATGTTTCATCTTCCCGTTTTAAGCAAATATTTCAAAAGTGATATAGGACCGTCGCTCGCTGGGGATCTTAGTGGGGCGGCTCCGTCCGGGAAGATGGACATTTAATAGTTCTCGAGACGCAGTTTTTCAACTAAAAAAATATGCATCAATTAATTCATTTCTGTAATGTATTGTATGTTAGGTAATCTAGTTTTGTTTGTTTAATAAAACTATACAATAAGAACACGCTATAAAATACAACTTAATTTTGTTTAGAAGTTTTTCAGTGAATTGAAGTTGATGCCATAATAAGCGTACCTAAAAAGTACAAGATAATACATTGCTAGTGATTTTATATATTAATTCGTATACAATAATACAATGAGACCATATTTACTTAAGTCAATATTTACTTCTCACTATCCTATTATGTTGGATATTTAATAAGAGGAAGTATAGCAATCGTGAAAAAGTTTATACAAGTTTTGAGGTCCAAATAACCAAGTCTCATATAATAATATTCTGTGTCTGAATGTATGTGGTCAGCTCAAAAATTATACTTAGGACATGTATACCTGGGATGTTACACAAACTTTTTCATTAAAATTGACCATTCGGAAGTGTTAATTTTCAAAAACGACTCTTAAGGATTTTGATCCACTGAATTTAATCAGTGGACAATCTAAAATTAAGTTGTACTTAGTACTTGATATATCTTATCCTCATTGAAATCGTCTAACTGGGCTTAAGTGCCAAATTTTTAAAATGCTCCCTCTTAAGTTCCTTTAATTTAAAAAAAAAATTATAATTCTCATTATTAGCTGTAATAAACAGTACATAATTACAAACTATTACAGAGTTTTATGAATAACTAAAGGAGGAAAAAGGGAAAATAGAACAATCCTATTTGAAAAAGAAAAGCTGAGACTGCAAGATATTTCACAATTTCATTAAGGCTCCGTTATATTTTGAAATGTATTCTCGGCAGGAAAAAAAATTATAGTCGTTATCCTCACCTCGAAAAACACTCAAATACGGATTATCATAGCACCAGAAAAATAATTTAAATTAAAAAATCTATATTAAAAGATATCAATATATCAGACACCAAGTTCACAAACTAATTAAAATTTTTAAGAAGTGTTTTTAATAATGGCTTTGGGATATTATTTGAATCTCTAAAAAATAAAACTTTTCCGTTGGAGAAGATATTACACAATTTATGCCTTTGCAAGGAGGCAGTGGGATATATAACCTTAATAATATAGTTACGCAACTTTCTGGTCAGCCCATCTTGTTATAAAGTTTGCTGCGCTATGAAAAACTTTTATTGAATAAAACACTATATTCCGTATTTTTCTGATAGCTTTTTTCAATAGAAATACTACTAACAGTTTTACAAAAAATTATTTGTTCCATTTCGCGAGAACCGCAACTAACTGCGATATTACCCCTAAAGTTTCATCGAAATCGAATAAAAGGGTCATTAAAAATAAGAACGAAGAAGATGGTGTTTTTGACTCATATTAATTTTTTTTCTGCTATTTCCAAACAACTTTGAACTTGACTTTTGGAAAATATTTCACTTTTATTACCAAATTTTCTCTACCTATTTATTTCCATGAACCATTTTATATCTGTCTAGATAAAAACGATATCACCACGTTTAAATTGAATTTTTAAAAAATAATTTAAAATATTTCCTTCCAACATCGTATATATTTTAAACATAAGCACGAATGAGAACAATTTTATAAGATAAAAAATATTAGAATAATAATAAATATATTATAAAATACAAGCTATAAAGAAATAATTTTTATTGACCAAAGATGACTTTTATTGACCTACCAGAAAAATGTTGACTGAGATTTGAATTAATCTATTAAATTTATTCATTTCAATTTAATATTCCTAATTATTCATTTTATCCAACTGTTTATTGAAAAAAACATTTACAATTTTTTTAATTAGTTCTCCATATTATTTGGCCGTAAAATATTCATAGCGTTAGATTATAAAATGTATAGAAAAGCAAACCCGGTGTTTTGTTATTTTCCTTCCACACCTTTTCCGGGAAAATCCTATAAGGCTAAGGTCATGCATACGGAAACCCTATTACCTATACATAAAACACATTGAGGGTCATAGCTGCTTCAAGAAATTATTATTATGTCATATTCACCACAGAAACAAATTTTATTTATTTATTAATTCAGTTGATAATTGATAATTGAGTAATGAAAAGGGTGCTTTGGCCTATTCATTCGAATAGTTTACGAATTAATTATAAATAAATTAAATTAATGTTAAAATGAAAAAAAAAATTATTACATTTGAAAATTGAATTATATAAAACAAAAAAAAACTCGAATGGGATAAAATAAAAAAATGATAAATATATCATAATTTTAAAATTGAAAATTATATAATAGAAAATGAGTACAAAAACGAAAATAAAAAATATATACTGCCGATTACAAGTTTAAAACCACTTCAATTTTTTGGTTAGGTACATCATGGAATTAATATAACAAAAATAAAATAGCTTTTTATATGAAACTTTAATAATTAAAAGTATATATATCTTTTATTTTTGTATATGGACTGTATTATATTAAACATGTAGAAAAGTTTATGGAGTTCTTCAATAATCTTCTTAAATGCATCTGTGTTTTGTAAGTAAAATTTTTTGTTAGTATCAGTTAGTCGGTCTGTTTTCACAAAGGAATCGGTCTAGTTTGTTGTAGGAGCTTATTATTTGTTTTAGTTTTAGAGTTTTGAAACGAGAAATATTATTAAAACGACTGGAATTGGAGTGTGTCAATTTTGAACTGAAGAAAAAAGGGGACATTAGTACGGAAATGTATTGCCCCTGTGGATAATATAAAAATATGTATTCCAAAACGAGCTAGGATTAATTTTAGTTCAAAGAAGATTAGTTAATGAATATTATGTGATGCGCGCACCTTTTTTTTTTTTTAATTTCTGTAATATTTGGGGTAAAAAGGGATACATCCTTGGGGATACAATCCCCCTGATGATGGATGACCCGGCAAGAGCACATAATCTCGAGCAGTTCCCCTAGGGACTAGAGCCGAAGATGACCGCCTGGGCGGAGATATGAGATAATGTGCTTTACTGTGGTTAGCTCCCGTTACTAACGGTCATCATCCCATCTCCTTTCATCTTCTTGGTCAGCGGTACATCTCCGTAGTCTACTCTTCTCGCTTAACGGTACTGCAAAAGCGACGCTGTGTAAATCTGCTGCATTGGACAGGACACTGATACGTTATGTATCTTACACCCTTGTAGGGAAACAGTATAAATGTTTTTTTTTCCTCCCTTGTCACTTCCATAGTAACATTATTATTAATATATCTTACAAAAAAGTAAAAAAAAAAAACAAGATACATTAAAAACATAAATGAGAAAAAGAAAAACAAAAAATACGTAAAATAAAAAATAAATAAGAGAGATGGATTAATAAAAAAAAAAAAACAAGCAGTAACTCAATAACTAATTAGTTTGTAACTTTGAAAATTAAATAGGAAAAAGTTAAAAATTTAAACAACCACAAACTAAATATGATGTGATTGAAGGATACAGTGATTTGTTTTCTTCTGTATTCTTTCAATTTTATAATGCTCTTTTTTTATTTATATGAGCTGTTCGGTCGTAAAACATAGTAAATAAAATAATAATAATAATGAAATATTTTACTACATAAAAATGTTTGTTAACTGGAATGTTTTGTATTGAAGCAGGAGTCACATTCAATAAATTTGTATAATCAGTATTCTCTCGATGAAACAATTTTCTTAAAGATTCTTTTAATAAAAGTATAATAATAGTATAATATAAGTAATAAAAGTATTTAAGAAATCAGCCTTAATAAAGATGATGCAAAAACTTCAATTTATAAAAAAAATCACTTACCATATTTTATCAGTGAACGCCTCATATATTTGTTTTCTATGGTCTCCTATCATAGACTGATTGGCATAGCAATCAGCTATATTTATTCTATTTCGTATTTTTCTGTTTATTATTTTTCCTCTATTCAAGTTGTTTTGAAAACAGTATACAATAAATAGTAAATAATAAGTTGATGACTAGACACCGCATTATTATGCAATTGCATAATTTCTCTAGCTCGGAATTCCCACAAACCTTGACAGAAATTCAGAATTTTTTTTTTGGTTGGCTCTACACACCTTGTAGATAGGCGCCTGCCTATTTGGGACGCTTTCCAGTTTTCCGCATGCACCTTTTAAGCATCTTTGTTAATTCTGTCTGTCCATCAAGTTTTTGTTCTTCCATATGGTCTCTTGCCGACTATACTCTCGTTCATTATTGTGTAGAGGCGTCGTGATGGATCGAGCCACATGCTCCGCTCATCTTATCCTCCTTTTTATTAACAGACGTACGAAAAAAAATATTAAAAACTCTGTCTTATTTTTTAAATACAAAAGATAATATCAATATATGATTTTAAAGAATAGTCTTACTCTGCTATTACATGTATAAAGCGCCAAAAGAGACTTATAATGAAATGTATGGCAAAAAGTGCAGGAGCGTTCAAAACATTCGTGAGTGGAACTCTAGTGACGGTCGACGCGTGAACAACGGATAGAAAAATCGTTGGTTTCAGACGAGACGATCCAATAGTTGAAGGGGAATATTCCTCGAAGATCGGAGGATCTTGTGATCCAATTCTTGAATTCATTCCTCGAGGTTCTCTTTCCAAGCGGAAAATATTTGTTTATACGGGATAAAATAACGGTATCATTATCAGCAACGTTTAGATTGAAATGACGATAACATACAACCATGTTTTAACTTTCAAATGAGGTATTTCTTTGTGGAAATAAACGTTACTGTAACATTTAAAGAACATGCGAACCTTTTTTTTCGATACTCCATATACTCATCGTAGGCCAGATTGTGAATTTTACTATATCCTAATAGTATTTATTATATATTTTTCGAATTTTATTAATTAGAAATAGCAATATTTTACTTCATAAAATTATCAATATAAAAAATTTTCGAGGGAAAAATACCTACTAACTTAAAAAAATGTATATTTATATTTATATTGTTATCACTAAATATTTTGGAGAATGTATACATAAAATGCAATTTTTATCATATTTAACCTAGTAATAATTGAGTGTGAGGTACTATGGTAAATTTTTTATTATCATTTTGAAAAGAATGTGCATAAGGAAATTTTTTTGATAGTTCCTAATCCAGGGATACGAGATGGAGGAATGGAAAAATTTAAATGTAAAAAGAAAAGAGGATTGTTTCTTCATAAGCTAATGTAAAGTAATAATAATCTGTAAAGCTCATCCACTCCTACAATAAAAAAAATACAATAATTATCTCTTCATTTTTATTCATTTACCTTCCTCTCATAAAAACTACAAATGCCTGTAACTAAGAGCTGTTTTACGTCAACAGTATCTCGAGGAATTTACTGTAAGTAATCCCTTAATTTCAGCTATTAAGAACAGGCTATTTTCCCAAGTAAATTGCTTTACAAGCCTCCGGGATCAGAACTTCCATCCCACAACCTGTAAAAGAAGACTCCAACTTTGAAAAAGTGGTCTGTCTCGTAGGCGCTATCATTTAACAAGTATCCTTTTGGACAATAGACCCCTTGCCGGATCCTGGAATTTCTTATGGTTATGTCCTCCTGTTTATCTGGTAAATTCCATAAACCTGATCGGAAATCTAAATGTAGGTTAAATAAATTAAATTTTTAAAATTCAATTTTTTTTCATGGAAAGACTTAATAAAGTTCCTCTTGTAGCTTATGTAGTGTAAAAAATTGAGTGAGTTCTGTCGAATTTGGTAGTGAATAGGCTAATCAGGATCTTTTATATTGGAGGAAATGTAATCTCGCTTCAACAGTTGAAAAACAGTCTGTCGTTTTACTAAATAAAGATGCCTATTGTACATTACAACGAAAATTCTAAATATACTGAATAAAACAGGAGTTGATAGCTGAGAATGGTCAATTTATTTGTTGAACAGTATTGTAGCAATTTATTTTCTTTTTCAACATATATATATATGGTTAATCATTTATCAGGATGTTAAAGTGAGATGTATGTGACGTTATATTTTTGAATCCTTAAGATGTTTCAGTTAGTAAAATATTTACTGTTAAGTTATATGAAATTCGTAAGGCTTTGTCTTGTATTCTTACAATATCATTACCATGCCAAGCTAATTCTAAAATGAATTTTCGAAAATGTCATTTAAAACAATTATATTTATATTTCACTACTACCCTCTTCACCTCTTATGATATAATTCTTTACATTTGCATTAGATAATGGACGGGATGTCCGAAACGTAATTCAGAAGATAAAATAAGAAGCCGTGAGGGTCTTTTTTCCTTGAAGGGAAATGAAAAATACTAGATACTTTTAGCCACATATATGAAGTGTGCCTTCAACTCAATGCCAGGCCTTCACTTTTGAATTGCTGGTTGAATATTTAGTGGACTCTATGAAATTAATTGAATGAAATAAAGTATAAGGTGACAGAAAGACAATTTATTTATATAGGTTGGTTGAACAAGATAAAACACTAAATCTATTGATATTAGAGGGATGATAGGTGGCCGAAACATTTATTGCTAGAGATAATTTATTAATTTTGACTGGGATTTAATGATGATGAACATTGATGATGATAGTTTTAATTATGTGGAAAGATGTGGACTTACTCTATGCTTTAATGCTTCCTGTTTCTTGCCTTCCATTTCCCTTCTTCTACTCTCTTCTCGGCTACCGGAGAGCTCTTCGGTGGTGTCCTTATTCATAATTTTTAGCAGAATAGAGATTAAGACAATAAAGACTGGCGAAGGCTCGCTAGCGAGTGTGTGTGTCTTTTGTTTTCTCGACCACATGGGTCGCTGGTGTAGCTAATTAGCCATATGTTTTGAGACTTCCGTTTTAACGGAACACCACAGATTAAATAATAAAAAATATAAATATTAAGTTGATGATAATAGAGATCAAAGGTAACCTTCCAAGATTAAAAAGCAAGATAAATTCATAGCTTTGATTTAATGGCTTTTATCTATAATACCTATCCAGTACAAAAATTATGAAAAATTAAAACAATAAATTAGTCAAGAAATTTCTGCTATTAAAGGGTTAGGGCAGGATTGAAAGAAATGTGTCAATTCATATATTTATTCAATATTGTTTAATTATTTTGTGGAATCTATATTTAGTACTGAATGCATTTTAGATATGTAATAGTTTTAACACCAGATATTAATAATAATTGTGTAACAATTTTCTGATTTATTCAATATGTTTCTACCCGTTTCGTCAGGGCCAATTTACTTGGGTCATAAATATTATTTGTACTAGAGAGTAAAATCTAACAGTATTCCAGTGCGCCATTTTTGCTATTAAATATATATTTATATATAGTGTACAAATATACACTAAATAGTAAAAAATATTATATATACATCAAATATAAAAAAAAAAGAAAACAAGTAAATTTCCTTACTGGTAACGTATTGTTTTAATTAAAAATTTTTTAGCTGAACAAAAAGATGTTAATTATAGCTACAAAAATTATAAGTAAACGTTTTTCCTTCCTAGGCTATTTTCACCTCCGCGTGATAAATCACTTTTGTGATAATTAAAACTCCATTTGCAGTTATACATTAGTTTGAGTGGCGTTTTCCTGAATGAGGGCGGAGATCAGAGAATGAAGGCACATATTTTCTCATACTTGATATTCACAGGGTGAGTTGATTGATGATATGGAAGGCTTCAAAGAGGAACCTTTTGAAAGAATCCAGTATTGCATGGTAAAGGGCTTCTATGACTGGAATAATGATCCCACTTCAGCCCTTTGTGCGTATAAAACCATATTGATGTACAAGTCCTTAATAAATTTATTATATGTATTTAAACATATACAAACAGAAGCTGCACTATGATTATCCGCTATCTACTTACAATGAATATCCTGCCACAATCCTGACACACTTCGAAAATCTCTCTTATTATTCTGCATGAAGCACTTCCTGTGAAAATATAAAGAGATAAAAGAGAGCCTGAAAATATCAGTTAGTTAATTTTAACTTGATGATTATTAGACAACATTCTGTACAATGGAAAATAGCAAAGCCTCTATTCAATTTTAATTAGCAGTTTTGAGCTATTAAAACTTTTAAAAAAAAGTTGAGCTTCGGGACTCCACTAATCCTTCTATTTCCTCCCGTATCCAATCCTTACAATCCGAAATCCTTTGTAAAATCCTCAATGCTCCTTACTTCGTCACAAATAAAATCATATGTAAAGACCTTAATGTTCCATATGTAGCCGAACCAGATATCAATTCTTTCACTATGAACTTCCTAACCACCGAAACCAACTAGTTTCTGGTCTTGCTCCCCCTTCCATTCCGAGGCGCCTGAAAAGAAGATAGCCTCAAGACCTTCTAATGTAGTAATATTATTAGAGTGCTAAACTAATGGGTAGTTATCGGTCCACACAAATATACTTTGGACTCGCATAAGCTCTGTCCAGCTTGTAATGGAACGACACTGGAGGATTGTTTCCATTTTTTGTCATATTTCCTCGCCTATCATGAGAACCGAATCCGATACGTGCCGAAATCAATATATAGTCAGGATTGGATCTTAAACTCATTTTTATATATGTAACACAAAACCTTTTTGCTTAAGACTAGATACCTATCGTCCCGGTATAGTTTTTGTTCTGTTTTTTTTTTTTTAATATTATTAAATATGAAGTGACGGTTTTGTTTTATTCTAATGAATGTAGATAACCCAGCTTGGGTATAATGTTTTTATTTTTTTATATAAATGATCTTTAGCTCATCACCTTTGTAAAATTACAACAATTGATTATTTATTTTATGTATCTTATATAGGCCAACTCTATTTGTACGGGGGTTGCCCCATAAATAAATTATTATTAGCTAATGGGTAGTTTCTCTACATGCTTGTATCACTCCATTATGATATTACATCAAATTTACTGAATGTATTTTTATATAAATACAGTTGTGAATATCATTAAACCAAAAAAATTTACTTTATATTATATACATTGAGGTTTTCTCACACGATTTAATTAAAAAACCAAAAGTGTTAATTAAAACTATATTAAAAGACCAAACTTCGTTTTAATTTGAGTTAATTTAGATTCATACTTTCTTACCTAGCCTTTCAATAAATTTTATGTTCTAGGGAATAAAATGTTACTTAGATCTTCTTTAATTTAATATTTAAATTGGGTGTTAATATATTGTTAAATCCTCTACAATTATTTTCATTGCCAATTCTTAAAATAATCTCATGTTAATTTTGTGATTTTTTATTTATAGTCCTACTCTTGAATTCATTCCCGTTCTTCAATATTTTATATTACTTCAAGCTTGAACTGTAATGGAACTTGCTATGGTTATATCCATTATTTTTTAATCTCAAAATCATTTAACAACTCCTTAGAAAGTAATAGATTTATTTGTGAGCTGCTTCCAGTAGTCTGACGTGTCTCTCAAACAAGGGGGAGGGAAAGGGGGGTGAAGTATAGCTTTCTGCCAGGAGAGGTCATCCATCCAAACACAGACCACTCGACTTTGCTTTACTTTGATTATCTCCTCCTTATTGTTTAAATTTAATTCCCTTATTATTTAATTTCATTAATATTATTTAATATAATTTAAGTTCACGCCGTTTTTCAATTTCAGGCGCTTTTTAAATATTGCTCGATTTAACTATCTTAAAAATCTCCTCTTCCCGTTTTAAGCTAATATTTCAAAAGTGATATAGGACCGTTTTCCAAATAAACTATGAATTTTCTTTGAACACAAAGAGAAAAGGAATTTTCATTTGAATTCTTTATTTCTATATAGGTTCTAAAACGACATTCAGCTATGAAGGTAGCTCACAAAATTCTCATAGAAGAACTAAGTGGTTCATGAAGAATCAAGTAAGAATACAAAGAAAGAAAATGTTATGACATACAATCCTTCTTACTGAGGAAAATATTCCATCCGTCTAAAAAGGGCCCAGAAATATATACTGTTCCCTCCGGACATAAATCCTACACGTGTTTCTAATAGCAACCTTTCTGTAAGAAATTAGGTCGAACATAAAAATATGGTTTAGGTCTTAGATGAAAACGTATGGATCTCATGTTTTATTCTTAATCTGTTTTTTACGAAAAGCCAACCTGGCTTGAATAAACGCTAGGGATCTGTAGGATCTTGGGAAAAATTCTGTAACAATTACTGTAATTTGAAATTACAAGAATTACAATTACAATTAAAAGTTATTTTAATTGTTAATTCTACTTGATTACAACACTGTAGTCGCTTTTTACAATTAAAACCGTTGAGCAATACTAATTACTAAGATAACTACGATTCCTAACCAATATTATTTTTATAATGTAATTATCATTATTTCTCGCCTAGCACCATATTAAAGTTGGTTTTAGTTCAACTTAAATAGCAAAATGTATAGAAAAACCATTTCATTGCAGATTAAGGGCTAAAATTAAACAAAAAAATGCAAAAACGTACATTATAACTACAAATGAATTTCAATTTTAACCTTAAGTCCCAATAAATTCAAAATAATACTCAAAAAAATAAAGTTCCTTGCATCTTTTTCTATAGAATAGTCAGATTTTAGTAGTCAAGAACTATCGTGTCATTATGACCTATATTAGTAGATTCAATAGAGGTATAAAACAGGACCGTAACAAATATTATATTAACATGTAATATCAATATATTAATACGGGAGAATTTAGAAGACTACACAACACTGAATTAAGGAACCTACATCTAAATATAATTAGTTATAGAATTGCGGCATAAAACGGCCGAGGAGTAGACCGAAACGTAGATGGGAGGATTGCGTTAAAACTTATTTAGTAGAATTGGGTTTGGAGGGGCATCACTGGAAGGATGTATGTAGAGAGCGATTGGTGGTATCGGCATCTAACCTTCGGGTTCATTAGGCCTTTATTATTATTATTATTGTTATCAATATATTAACTTTTTCCTTGTTTATAAAGTTTTAGGTTCCAGTGATTCTTCCTTTAAGGCAAAAAGGCTTTCTAAAGATAATAAAATATGCTCTTTATTACATCCTTCCGGAAATGTTAAAATATCTTCTTATGGCTGTCAGGTGATTTCTTTTGAAGCGTTTTATCTTCATTCAAGTCATTTCCCTTCAGCAGATAGTGCTCCATTGTCTCCTATCTTCCACCATTCAAATCCAGGCCAGCTATGAGCCAGAGGAATGACAGTGGGTATGAAAAGCCTGAGATGGTTAAGGTGTAATGAAAAATACGTGAGAGCGATTTCGTAACGCTTTTATACAACTTACATTACTTGATGCATAATGTATACCTAAATTAAGTATCCATTAATTAGATAAGAAAGTTAAACATATTTGATTTAATAATTTTTTTACAAATCTTTATTCTTATGTTTAATGTTATCTATTGAATAGGAAAAAATGAAAAAGTGTAAGAAGAGAGAAAAATATGAATTTAATTACGATTGTGAACGATAAAAAAATAGGATCCGTAAATATAAATGACGTTGTATTTCACAATTTTCAAATTATGTAGGATAGGTCAAATATGTCCTTTATTTTGAAAGTAGCGTTAGTCCATTTATGTTTGAATTAAGACATTGAATGGCTTGCGTTGGATTAAATTTTAAAATATTGGTTTTATGACTAATTATAGCATAGTATAATAATGTTTTACAGTTTCTGATGGCATCAAATTTATCATTCCAACTAACATAAGTACCATTATTTTTTAAGGGTATGAATGGTCTTACGCCACTTTCAAAATCAATGAAATTTTTTTTCAATTCCTTTTAAAGTGCCATAGGAAAAATAAATTTTTCTTGAAATAAAAATAAATGTATCCACGTTTATATTAAAAAAATCAAAGAATTATTCAACTTTTATTCTTTATTAAATAATTTTTATATTATAATTTATAACTTTTTATTAATTATTAAGTATCATGTGCAGGCGGTATGTAATTTATTAAATTTATTTTTAATTCCTTAGTAATTATAGTATATATTTAAGGTCTGTGAGTAGTCTCATTTTTTATATAGTGGTGGCAACCTAATATCGAAGTTGCAGTATTTCCCGCTGCGGTTGTAAATTCAACCATTGGAATAGTGCATGTCGTTTTTGTAAAATAAAATATATGAATCGTTCTCAAAAATGCCATCCAACAAATTTTTAACCAGTGTATTCTTTCACCGTCAGTACCGTTTAAACCATTCAGAAGTAGGGTTTTTATTATAATTTTCTAATATTATCATTAGCAATAAACTATACCATTGTTTAAGTACCAGTTTAATATACCCTCTGAAATAAAATTAATATTTAAAAAAATTGGAACCTATATTTATACATATAATTACGTAATAATGCCTAAATTTCTATGTATATAGGAAGGTTCAAGGATTGTAAATTTTAAATATAATTATTAATATTACTTGTATTATATATTTGTCCAATATAATCGATAAATGTACTGTGTGTAGCATCCACACATAGCATTTTGCAGTTTGTATTTGGGTAGCAATATTTAATATTTCTCTTTCTAAATTTTTGTCTATTTTTAATACTGATTCTGTTTGAGGGTAAGCATTTAGAAGGACGTTCAGTTTGCTCATTGCGTATATTATTCTCTATTAATTATTTTAATTGAATACTAAATAAGAAAAAGATACCGATGTTGAGCCAATGACCGAAAATTTATTTAGTCTTAGAAGGATCTGACTAAAACGTCTCGATCCGTTGAAAACTAAAAATTGATCCTAATACAATAGTCTCGTTTCCAAGGGTTAGAAAAGTTAAAAAAAAATTTTTTTAATTATTTATTTAATGTAATTTACAACTGTACAAAATAATAGGTAAATATGTAGTATGTTTCATATACACTTGAAAATCTTGGGAAGGAACCACCCATTGGTGGTACTTCAAACATTAATTTAAATTAGAAGGTCCCGGTGGCCATCTTCTTTTCAGACGCCTCTGAGGATTATCAGGGATTGTTAAGGATGAAATATTAAGAATTAATGAGTTAGGATGGTTAAGGAGTTTGGAATGAAAAGACGCACATATGTTTTGGGTCAAATCTGCAACGAATGGGATATTAGTAAAAAAATGAAAAAAAAAAAAATGTTATTTTTGAACTTATTTTTATTTGAGTGAGTACGAATATAAAACGTACCAATCGACTTGGTACCAGGATTTGGTACCTAGCGATGTTAATTTAGTTGTACATTTACACAATAATTAATAATTACACCGGTTTACTAAATCATTTTAACAATTTCCTGAAGCGAGATGAAGTTGTTTAACGTCAAAATATGAGGGAGATGTTAATTATTGCGAGGAAGTTGGGTGTATCATTTAACTGTAAAGTTAGCCGAGCGCCGCCGAGAGATGATCCGATGTGAAGAGATCTTACCTTCCAGAGTTAATTCAGCTAACTGTTCCACAGCTCTCTGCCCTATCAATTTCCAATAATCAAAGGCTATCATTAAAACAATGGAACCCGATTTGCCAACTTCATGGCTAATTGGAACCCTCCTGAATCCCTCTTTCGTCTGATTTATGCTCCTTCCATTCCGAACCATTACCCTCTCATTGGATGTTTTAAACGTTTCTGTAACAATTTAATATTTTATTAATATAGCTCAGTTTTTTATTTCTCCTTATTGTCTAAATACGTACGTTAAACTATTTTAAATTCATATTTCCGAAATTATTTTTCTATTTTATTTTGTTAAGACATAGCTGATAAATTATGTTTTACATTTTGATAAGAGAAGGAAAGAAAAAAAAGCACAGTAGTTTAGAAATAAACTAAAATACTGTTCGTTATTGATTTTTATTAATTACTTGAGAAGACAGCACCTTGTTTTCTCCGACGTTGCTGGAGAAAATATTAAAGTAATGCTGGGATCCGTAACGGTACTTAAAGCAAATGAAGAAGAAGAAGGAGTAAAAAGAAGGATTTTAGCATACAAAAGAGCGTATTATGTTCTAAGAAGCTTGGTATGGAGAAACCTCATATCATGCACCGATGAGATCGGCATGTATAAAACCCTAATTAGACCAGTGGTAACTTATGGAAGCCAATATGAATAAAAAAAAAAAAACCTTTGTGGGAGCGCCGTTCCAAAAATTAAGCCGATTAGGAGCAGTGTAGTCTTTTAACTCCGCTTACGATATCATTATTGCTCTCTCGGTCAATACCGGTATCTCATCGTACGATAGTTATCGTAAATCTAACCTATTGAAGCAGTATACTTCTCCATACCTTTTTATGTGAGCTTGCGAAAAATTATGAAATAACTAAGGAAAACTAAATATTTGACAGATGCAAGATGTATTTCAGTGCACATCTGCCTACCTCTAATGTTTTACTTATGCTTTAATAATCTTGTTTGACACATTGTGCTCTCGGCTTAGGCAATATTTTGCAGACAATTTAATTTCAATATTTCAGGGATATTTTTAAACGTTATTAATCTATTATTTACACACTATCGATTAATTACAGCTTATTAAAGCTGTTATTAATCTATTCATGAGAATATCCACCTCAAAATGGAGGATTGGTCAGCGAACCTCTCTCAATGCAAGTTATGTTATGCAAATTATGTTTCGATTTCTAAGTCGTAAACATTTTTAATTATAGCCATTTTTGAAATTTTAGATTCGTCAAGTTATCATGTACTGTTCTAAATGCGTTTTTAGTATAGTTTTTACTTATGGGCCAAGTTCTGTGACCAAAACCTGCCTTAAATTAACATAATTTAAATTTTAAAAAAATTGTTTTCAATATTGATTACAGTTTCATATGGTTGTTCCATCCATTGGATACAAGGGCCAAAATATAATTTGATATTTAACACGTTAATTTTTGCATTTAGAATACACATTATTTAATACGTAATTCGGAATTAGTTACCTATTAAAGTTTAGCAAACAAGAGGCAACAATGAATTAGCAGTGATTTTTTTAATGCCTCAAAGTGCAGTTGTGTTATTCTTTAATTTATTTATTAGGAGCAGTATTATTAATTGTCTGAGAGTGATACTCCCCTTCAAAGCAAAATTAAAGCCAAAAAACCAAAAACACGGTGCTCAGGTTTGTGTTGAGGTTAATAGGAATGTCCGCCATAGTAATTAAAACTAAAACAGAAGGCAGCCTATTCTTTTTTTTTTTTTTTTGTCGATCCCTCTAAAACAGAAGACATGAAACAATAAGATGCAATATGTGAAAAAAAAAATCAAATTGAGTACTATATTTTTCTACCGTGGGTATTTGAAGTTCTGAATGAAAATACGTATCTGTGTATTGAGATACTCGTTCTGTGGAAAAGTTTACTTTTATTATCTGGAGGTAAGGGGCATCCGCGATATGATAGATGATAGATGTGAACATATACAAATAATTAAATTAGGCTGCTTCCTCCAAATTTAAAGTTGGAAGACTTTATTTGCAAGGAATAAGAAGAAATCAGATGACATTTAAATTATGTAAATTAAAATTCAAGATTAAAACCACTTTAATTTTGTAGAATAAATGATGTCAGATCATTTTATATGTTCAATAGTTTCAGTGCCTATTATAATTATGATAACAGGAATCTAGGGATCCTTATATTGACCATATTGTTTATTAAATAAAAGCTTCAGTCCAGGGAATATGATTGGTTAATAATATACTACTATTGAAGTAGATCGGAATAAAGAATGTAATTAGTTACGCAATGTGAACTTTAACAAAATCATACGTAGTGAAGCTCCGTCACTAAGTTCTTATTATCACCACATTTTTGTTTTTAAAACGTATGAAAGGTGGTTTCATTTTTTTATTAATGCTTTAAAACTGGTAAAAAGGTGACGGAAGAGGGAGAGGAAAAAGTTGAAATCCACAAAAGGCTCTTCTCTATTCTCTCTTTTCTACGTCCGACTCAATTTATATACAGATTATCAATCTTGTAACTCGGTCAGAAAAACATTATCTTAAATATTGGTGTAGATAGCTGACCGTAGATTAATAAGTGGAGAAGGTGGTCGGGGGATGCGGTCAGAAATAAACACAAATAAACAAAAAAATATTTAATCGTGCCGACGTTTCTACCTGCAAAACTATATATCTAGAATCATTAGACCTACAGGTGTTAGCACTCAAATTAAAGCTAGTCAAATGAACTATGAAGTAGTTTATAATTAGTATTAGTAGTTTTCATGAAATTTGCCAAAATAAGTTCACAAAATATTGATGTCTCACTTTATTGAGAAAAAAAAATTTGGTTTATGAAATACTATATATCAAGAACTATTAGACGTACAGATGTCTATTAGGAATCATATATTGAATAATTCATTCTACTGTAATTTTCTATGAAGTTATTCAGTGTTGATGGCAATTTTATGGATATGAAGCTTTGAAAGAACTATGAGCAGGTATTTTAGTTTTTTCTTAAATTAAATAAACTTCAGTATACTATTAAATACTTCAGTATTGACTTTTTATTGACATATATTATAGTCTAGGTAAAATTTGAAACATTCTGCAAGGGATAACGCACCTTTTTTATTTTTACTTAACAGATCTCAAATATGAACTTTTGTATCTTCAGAATAACGACTAGTTTTATTTCTCCCAACTGTTGTTTGCAGATACATCAATTTTGATTCTTAATTGTATTTAGTTTTTATTTAAGTAATCAAAAATTGAAGTTTATTTAAGTAATCAAAAATTGAA